>NW_022985451.1:374569-565635 GCF_010093595.1 Mytilinidion resinicola | reverse complement strand
GCGGCATGCCACGCTGGTCCATCGACAGAATCCTCTGTACAAGAACCTCTTCTTGTACAGGTGTAAGACGGCGATTTTTGGAGATAGCACCGCGTTGTGGAGGAATACCACGGGCGCGACGCGTAACCGTCTTTCTGGGCACATCGTATAGTTTCTCAACGCCTCGGAAGGATGTAATTTGGCCGGTCTTGTAGGCTTGAACGCCTAGAATAACTCTGCCTTCTTGAAAGATGGCTTCTTGTTGTTGTGGTGCTGCCATTGGGGTGGTTGTTGGACGACGCGTCGCGTGTTGAGTTGGGTGGGCCACTAGCTTGTGCGGGCCACTAACTTGTGGATTACGTTAGCTTTGATGGCAAGCTTATTAATGCAGTTTTTGCCTCAGGCCTCCACGGCTGATGCCTTGGTCTGCAACATCGTATTACCCCGCCCCCTACCCCCAACGCAACGGTTCGATTGGTAAAATCAACGGGCCGACACCTCCTCCGGAGCACGTAAGGAACGTCAAATGAATTGATATATTCAAGCACCTGCGTATGCTATATAGCTATATAAGCTATTTACAACATCATCATTAAGCCATGGAAACGCCTCAGCAGCTTGCTGCTCGTCTGTGAGCCCTCCTGTGCTCTGAGCGACCTCTAAGCGACGCCGAAGCTCTTCGTTAGCAGCGTTCTGCGCCTATAGCTGTTGCTTGAGCTCAGCGATGACATCGACCTGCTTCTTCGGTGGCTTCGCTGGAGCTCTTGGCTTCTGCACGCCTACAGGGTACTTGCGAGGGCGGCCGGGGCCACGCCTAGGAGCTTGGTGTTGAGCTTCCTGTGTGAGCTAAGTTGAAAGCTGAGTCTCGTAAACGAATTGAACCTGCTGAGTGAGCTGCTGCATAGCTGCGAATGGAGCTGCCTCCTGGATGAGCTGCTGTGTAGCTGCCTCCGGAGCTGCCTCCTGAGCTACCTGCTGAGCTACCTGCTGCGTATGTCCACCTCCACGTCGGCTACGAGCTGCAATTGCTCTGTTCACTGGATTGTTCGCAGCTACAAGCTCGAACTCGGAGGGCTCTCTCTGTGTTGATAGATGAGGCCTATGACGATCCGGAGCTGTAGGCCGGCCACTACATACAGCCAGTGCTCGTCAATCAAGCTAAGTGGAATCTTGTACTCGCTTGTCGCAGTTTGGTGGAGCGCCCGGTGTATTATGTGACAACAAGGCATACCATAGGTACTGGAGAAGTTGTTGTAGCACTCTTGAGTGAATTCATCTTTCTTAGCCAGCTCAAGCTGCTCTTTAAGCTTGTATAGGCCTACAGCTGTAACCTTTCCAATAAGGAGCTTAAATTCGAGCACAGCTTTGATAGCGTGTTGAGGAGCGCGCTGCTCCCGGGCAATATCATTACCAAGCTTATTACATTGCTTTTAAATGAGGCTTGTAATATCGTTAACAACGTTATATAAGTCGCCCTTTTGGTTCATTAAGGCCCTCTTAAGGTAGCTGTGAGAGCCTTCTAGCCGCGAAGTAACTGTATTTCCATAGTGTTGAAGCTTGCTAATATAGCAATTAGCAAGCTGGAAGCGCCATGGCCACCACCTCATCTTGTAGAAAGGTAACTAGCGAAGGTTTAGTCACTTCGTACGTATCTGTGAGGGCCTTCCAAGCTTCAAGAAAGGGATGTTGGTTTGGCTGTGATATTACGTGATTCTATGCTTGTAGAAATCGCTGTCGATTAGCCTGTACAACATTAAGCTGCTCCGGTGTAGGCTCAGGTTCAATGGCGGTAATTACTGCACGCTCATGCTCCTTCCAGACCTCCATAGCTTTTAATCCTATTTTATTCATCATGTGCCATTTACATAGAATCTGAGGTACGCTAGGGAATGATGCATATAGAGCC
The DNA here is from genome assembly GCF_010093595.1 of Mytilinidion resinicola. Lineage (NCBI taxonomy): Eukaryota > Fungi > Ascomycota > Dothideomycetes > Mytilinidiales > Mytilinidiaceae > Mytilinidion > Mytilinidion resinicola. Next base: position 563,750 of record NW_022985451.1, on the reverse strand, counting down.
TTCTTTAGCGCTGCTTCTTTATCCGTAATGAAGACCTTGGGCATAATCTGCAGGCGTTGGCATATCTCTTGAAGTGAACCAGTTATAAACTGGTAATCAGCATTAGTGTCTCCAGAAAGAAAGGCGTAGCCGAGCTCGTAGTTCTGATTTGTAGAGGTTACCCCTGTGATGTAGAGCATTGGCATCCTGAATCGGTTTGTCTTGTATGTGCAATCAAGAGGTACAACATCTAGGTTCCTTTTGAACATCTTAAGGCTCTCTGGGTGGATAAAGAAGAGGTGTGTTACTCGGTTGTCGTTGTCATCCAGGAGAAAGCTATACTCGTATTTCCCGCCGTCTGGTCTGGTATATATTTCTAGCTGCTTGAATATCTTGCGTAGGCGTGAGGCCGGCCAGTTCCTCCCTCTTGTACTTCTGCTTCTCGTTGTAGATATCTCGGATATCAATATGGCGGCCAGCGAGAAGGAGGCCATTAAGGATTGCATCTGGAGCAACATTGGAGTCTATCTGGCGACGGATTTCTGCAACCATGGAAGGCGTACGCTTGCGAAGAGTAGCAGGTAGACCTTCGATTTCAAGGAAGCGATCGTGGCCGGTATGCTTCTCATGGCCTTGAACAGGTTCAAGGAAGCTCCTGCCTGTGCTATGGTCTACAACACGGATATCAAGAAGGAATTCGCAGCCGCATGCCTTTGAAGCTGCGTTCTTTCGAACTGCAGCTGAGATGTATGTCCCAGCACAGTCGCAGCGGAGAGTGACTCGATGAACTTGGCCCTTCTTATTCTTGTGGCTACGGAGCCGGGAGAGCGCGTAGCCGTGTTCCTTTGCAAAGAGCTTAGCTGAGGCCTCCGCCGCCTCAATTGACGCGTGGTAGCCTGCAGGAGGGGGGTCCATAGCACAAGGAGGAGAGAGAGGAGTTCGTTGGTACGTTCTGGAGGTGTCGGCCTGTTGATTTGGCCGATCGGAGCGTTGCGTTTGGGGGGGGGGGGTTAGTACGATTATCAATTTGGGGCGGTATGATTAGTAAAGGGGGCAGTATAATTAACAACGTCCGTATTTTATGCACGTTTCATGCCGATTGTATATCTCGGTGTTGATCTTTTTGTTCCCCGCACCCCGCATTCTTCCCCTGGTGGGCCCCCGCAGCACTACTAAAGCCTACCAGAACTCCCACTCCACCTTATCACCCTCTACTCTCTGCTTTACCTACAGCTTGTAACACTTTCCTCCTGCATCTATTCCTTCTACATTTATCTCCAGAATCAACACGTCCGCAGCGAACAGACGAAGAATGGAGGCGTCTGCTTCCAACACGACAACGAAGAATTCAACTCCGACAGGCAAGAAACCGCTGAAAAGGTCGCACATCGCCTGTATACGCTGTAACCGTCGCCGAGCAAAATGCAATGCTTCTACAATCGGCTTACCGTGTTCAGCCTGCTCGGAGCTGGGTCTCACTGATTGCCAATTCATCCAGTCCAAGAGGAAATGGTAGATTGACTTTTTATCCGTCTTTCTTCGGAACACTCCTGATAAAATTGCTGATAGGTCTGCACCTAGGAAAAAGAGCATGCGCCAGCTCTTATCGTCCAATTCGGAAGAAGCTGCCGAGCTTACGCGTGAAGGGCGAGGCCCACCAGCTACATCACCTCTGTCGGACGTTGCATACCCTCCAGATGAGGGCGATAAAGAGGATGACGAGGGTTCGGTCGTTGAGTCCAGCGTTACGAACCCTTCCGAATCAAACGAAAGCGAGACTTGGACGAAAGCAGCAGACGTGATCAGTGTCGGTAACCAAGCGGGAGATGTATCGGTGTGGTACCTCGGAGGAACTTGGGTGATCCCAGCAGCGCAAGTGTTTCTAGACCTGAACTCAACGGGTGTGCATAGGGCGTTTTCGAGTCCTCTGACACCGTCATTTTGCAGAGAGCTGATTTCCTCCTTCTTTGATAAGTTTCATACAATCTTTCCCATCGTTGACGGACGCGACTTCGAGGAATCACTACGAGCAAAAACGCTGCCAAGGCTACTGCTGGATACAGTGCTGCTAGCTGGTGTGACGCACTGTAATAAAGAGCTTTTTCGAAAGAACGGGTTTGCCACCCGCATGGAGGCGATTCAATATTTCCATGACAAGGTCTCGGCCGGTTTCGATTCATCTCGCAAAACCGCAACACTGGCGTTGATACAATGCATGTTCATTATGCAATTTTATTGGATGTCTCCAAGAGATTGGAAAGATATGAAGTTTTGGCTATCCACAGCAATCCGGCAAGCCCAGTTCCTCGGCCTGCACAAGAAAACGGAAATACAGAAGCTGAAACCATCTAATCGAAGTCTCTGCCGTCGAATTTGGTGGTGCTTATATGTAAGAACCAGAACCCCTCACAGTGGGATCCTTCATTTATTTCATTTTCGCTGACACCAGACATTGCCTTAGATTCGAGATCGTCAGTGTGCGTCAGCGACAGGAATGCCAGTCATGATTCAAGATGAGGACTGTGACGTAGAAGTACCTTGTCTAGAGGATATGGATGAGAATATGAGTCTGGAAGCAAAACTATCTTTTCTCCAGTTGTTAAAACTGATGCGAGAAGGTGCACATCTCTCGCCCCTTCACATCTTCTAGCTCTAACATCCTGCTAGTGAGATCGCTACTCCGGGCAGAATTTGGTCCTGCCAGCACACTCTCTAATCGAAGCCATAAGGAGCAGTCAAGGCAAGACGTTATCTCGGCATGTGAAAGCTGGCAGGCAGAAATGCCAACAGAACTAAAAAATCCATCGAAAGAATCAGGCACTGCTGTATTCTACTTGCACATATCCTTCCAGTATATTACTCAATCTTGCTATTCCTGTTCTAGCTAATCATTTGAAAAGTACACAAGTCCTCATCCTCAATCGGTCAATTGCGCGCAATTATTCTTCATCGTTCCCATTCATCGATGTATACTCGCTTGTTGCCAACCATGCGGCACACATGATCACGGTACTTAGCAACCAGCTGTCGGGCATCTGGGGCACAGAATCTCTTCTTTTTAATTGGTAAGTTTATTGCAGAAACAAGACTCAAACCTAACAATAATCCAGTTGTTACTCTATTTTCGCCGCTATGACTGTTCAAATTGTTTCGAAAAGAGGGATCCCTGATCTTTCGAGGGACGATGACTTCTCCATGAATATGAAATGCCTTCGACGATTAGGAGACTTATACCCCATAGCCGTGTGGATCGAGAAACTCATTAATAGAGTTACCGATGAGGCAAATGACAGCAGGGAGAGCTTTACAGCCAAAAGTAGGTAAATCGCATGATAATGTATATTGCTCCAATGGGCTAAGCGCTTCTCTCTCCTCTGGCAAATATGTTGCTAATTATCCATGAACTGTGCAGACATCGTTCAAAGGCCAGATCCATCATCGCAAGGCTGGAGATCAACTTTTCATGAGAGATCTCCTCGCAACCAATTTCAGCAATCTCAAACTAACTTCAGCTCCTTGTCTACGGCGCCACAATTCGGGGCCCAACCCCCCACCAGCCAAGAGCGAGAATTTAATTCTGATATCCCTAACCCATCACTGAAGCCACCTGGAAGCAGTGAACGTAATGATGGTATCACCACGATGGAACATATTGAAGACTATCTCACAGCCACTTCTCCTTCGGTGGACTTTCTGGACCAGGGCCAAGATGACTTGGACGGCTGGCAAGCGGCTTATAATCAGCTGGAGCTTGATCTAATATATTGAGTCTATTGGCGTCAAGATTCTGGGATGGTACGTCTCAAATGTGGCATCGTTGGTCCATAGCAATCCTGAGTCACAATTATCCACATCGAGGAGGTGCAGTGGAAACATTTGAAATATGATTATCTGTGGAATACGGATCAATATGATTTGAAAACTCAAAGGATTTCCTTTACATAAGACACTTCAAGTATGCACTCTTATAGTCAATTATACGAACTAGGAGATCATCCCTCTCAGATACGGATTAATCCAGTGCAACACTCTATAGCCGCGATGTTTTCAAACACGGGTCTATTACACTCTCGTCCTTATTCTTGATATACCAAGACAAATCACCTGTCCTCTTCTCCGCCGTCGACAAGCCATTTCCAAGGTATGCATAGCGATTCGTTGGGTATGTGAATTTCCAATCTTCGTACCTGGGCTGCTTGATGGCTTCGAGGTAATGTAGTGTGGACCCAGGCCAGAGCGCTGTAATCTTGCCGGCGCCGGGTCCGGTCTTGTACCATGAGCGGCAGTCCTCGCTCCAGACTGCAGACGGGAATTATTAATAGCTGTTCTTGAGAACGCGTGTAGAATAGCTTAAAATGAGGTGGGCGATGGATGGTGGGGGACTTGCTCATTTTCTCCATGTAATTATCTTTGTGCTGGTTCAGTTCGTCTTGTGCTTCCCTCGATACGTCAAATGCCCTGTTGCATTTTAGTGCGTTCTCACGAAGTGAATGCCGACTTGGAAAGCCAGTCAGAAGGAATTTGGCTTACATGATGTTCTCCTTTCGCATTTTCGAAAGCATCGTGATCACATACTGGATTTGCAGCTCAATGGCAATGAGCACTGGCCCATTTCCAACTGGGCAGTTGGGACCGAGAGTCATGAAATAATTAGGGAATCCAGACACTGCTAGCCCAAAGTATCCTTCTGGTTTCGCTGAGGAGCATCTCATTTAGCCATCGGCGAGCTTCTTCACAGAGCTGAGTAATGCTACCACATACCTTTCCACATGTTCGAAAGGTACTTTTGAGAGCGGCCCTTAAGGGCAAATCGGGACTTGAACGTGGTGTCAAAACCCGTTGCGCAGATAAGAACATCGATAGGGTACTTGGTGCCGTCGTCCATCACGATCCCATTCTCGTATACCCGCTGGATTTCCCCAAAAATGGGTTGCACATTGTCTGCCGACAGAGCCTCGAGATAATTGACACCGGGCGTCAAACGCCTGCAGCCGACGCTGAAACTGGGGATGAGTTTCTCCTGAAGCTGTGGATTGTTCAGCCGTTCTTTCATCTTGCTTTCGACGACGGATCTGATGCTCTTCTGCTTGTCAGACTGGTCGAAGAACATTTCGTATGCGCTGTTTATCCGTTCTTCGATTTGCTTCCGCATTTGAAGATGGCTCTCCGGGTCGGTTGCATAATTTTTTTTTTCTTCCTCCGTGTAGCGCCTGTGTTCATCCAGGCCGATGAGTGGTGCTACCCATGTTGGAGAACGAATGAATGTGGTCAGCTTCGAAGCGATTGGTTGGATTGCAGGTAATATCTGGATGCCAGAAGAACTACAAGGCGATGCAACACATTAGTGTTTGTAATTTAACGGTTTACGATATGGATTTCCTCTCACCCATTTCCTATTAGCCCGACAGACTTGCCTTCCAAAGATACGCTCTTATCCCAATTGGCACTATGCAACAAGGGGCCGCGGAAGTCGTGTAACCCCTGAATAGCTGGCCATTGCCAAGAATTCAACACCCCGCCACAATTCATAAGCACACGAGCAGAGTCTCGAAAAACATTGCCATTAAGGTTGTTCCTAATGTCAACAGTCCACAAGCCTGAATCCTCATTCCAAGTCGCCGCAATGACCTCGTGCGAGACTTTGACGAAGCGATTGAGATTGTATTTGGAAGCAAAATCCTTGAAGTATTTCTGGATTTCAGCAGATGATGCGTATGTTTCGCACCAATCCGCCTTTGGCTCGAAGGACCATGTGTAGCAATGGGCCGGAACATCGCATGCGCACCTAGATACAAATGAGCAAATCAAGGTATATTGCGCATATTATACGAACCCAGGATATCGATTTTCGAACCACGTCCCGCCCGTGTCCGGATTTTTCTCGTACATTCTGAGGTCAAAGGCGTCGAAATGTCGATCGAGTTTATACGCCAAAAGGAGACCAGACACTCCCGCCCCAATGCATATGACGGATAGACTTCGCTTCGGCGTGTGGATGGGATCTGTGTAAGAGACATTATAAGGCTTCAAAGCGACTGAAGCTTGGATATCAGTCATGGTTGTTGCTTGATTACGATATTGATACTCTCCTACTCCACTTATAAACTTCTCGTCAATTGCAGCGTTTGGTATAAGCAGAGATCTGCTGTAGGCTAGGGATGGCGTAACAACATCCGACAACATCCGTGTGCCTACCTAGGTTCAACTGCAGTTGTTCGCATTACACCACCATACCTGTGATCCGAGACTTGGCGGAAATAAGCTCGGCCTGCTCGGCTCTTCATAGGCTATCACCACCATTCCTTGTCCGCGTCAATGGCAAAAGACTACCAGTCTCACGAATGAATGATAGATTGAGAATCCGTGCTTTAGGATATTACTCTCGTCCCCATCAGCGAAGAAGCGCTGCAACTGGACAATTTCAGCAAAATGGCCGCAGCAACAATCCCATTCGCTAAGCACCCCTATCTTCAAGGTCTCCCGTCCCCTTACTACAAGGAGGCCCATTGAAAATGGCAGCGCACATGTTGAGAATACATCCACCAGCACCTGGTCCAGCATGCTCTGGACTGGGAGCGTGACGAATTTGTGCCACTCGATGTCTACAACAGGTTTGCAGACGACGGGTTTCTACTGCCTAACCTCCCCGCACCATTGCCTCTTGATTGGTTGAAAAACTGAAAGCTGAGGAATTTGATTATTTTCATTTCTTGATCTATACTGATGAGGTAACTCCCTCTACCCCCTTTCAATTTGTGGCCAGAAAACTGATCGGGATGTTGAGATGCTAAGGGTGGGACTTCTTGGGCCTCCGAGAGCAGTCACCACGGGCTTTGCCTTTGGTGTCCCGCCCATATACAAGTTTGGAAATATGGAATTGCAGAAAAGGTTTCTCCCTGACCTTCTTGTTGGGAAGAAAAGAACATGCCTTGCTATCACAGAACCTGAGTATGCCAGGTCTTCGATGAGTTGTGTTGACAACAAAGTCTGATAATCTTCCACACATGATTCACTTCAAACCTCGTATCACTGCCTCGTGGCACACCCTCCCCTTTCCCCACCCTATATCTCGCAACCATCAACCTCCTTCTCCTCCTCCTCCTCCTCCTCCTCCTCCTCCTCCTCCTCCACCACCACAACATCTCCCCAACCCATACCCATACCCATACCTCACAACTAACTAACGCCACTCGCACTAACATATCAACCCACTAACACCCATGACCAAAGTCTCCTTCCGCTGGAAATGCTGCCAATCCGGCCACTTCCAAGCCCTGTGCACCCCCTGCCCCTGCGCCCACCGGCGCTGCAAAAAGTGCCAGTACGTCCACGTGCGCGCGCCGCTGCTCCCGCGCAAAAAGAAGCCCGAGTATACTACTGCTCCTCCTACTCCCGCCGCGGCTGGAGGGAGGGTGGGCGGCCAACGCGTCTTCGGAGGTCCGCAGGGAGGCTTCCAGGGCGGGTTTGGCGGTGCACAGCAGCCGCAGGGGCAGAATGACCCGGGGGTGGTGGTGGGGGGGACTTCGAGCCAGATTTTGAGGAGGGGGCTGCGGCGACGGCGCAGGGGAATTCGATGCTTGGGGAGGGGTCGGTGCATTCGGGAGGGGGGTCGCGGCATTCTGGAGGCGGGTCGAGGCATTCTGGAGGGGCGTCGAGGCATTCTGGGGGTGGAGGGGCGGGGACGGAGACGCAGTTTTGAAGGGTTGGGGGGGGGGGGGGGGCTAGGGAGGAGGACAGGGAGGGTTTTGTGTGCTAGTATCATGCATTATAGCTAATGCATAGATCATGGCGACTCAGTGTGCTCGGTTGATCTTTTGCCTGACTTGCCCGCTGATAAATCTCAACGAGCCCTGCTTGAAGCCTGCTTTGATATCTTCCTTGATTCGGTGTGTGGTCTACAGCGCTGGCTGATACTGTAGATGCGTCTCATATGGTGTTCATGTCGGCCACGACGTTCAAATTCTTCAGAAGCCAGTGTAGTTTAGTTGGCTATAATGTGTTCGGCGCAGGAGCATTGTATTGCCCGCGCCGTGCAAGACCCGAATTCGATCCTCGGCGCTGGCCCTTGGGCATCTTCTCTTTTGCTCTTCCGTTTTGCTATACAGGTGACCGGTGAAGTTTTGTTTCGTAAATCTAATTTCGCAGAGTAGTAAGCCAGTAGGAGACTAGTAAAGCAGCTGTTCAACGACATGGGGCTTCGAACGTCAATGCATAGATCGAAAGCTTCTTTTTATTTGGGTATAGAATATATAAATATGTTTGAACTCTCACAATGTCTTTGGCTTGCTCTCACTGCCAACGGATTTCCTTTTGCTCGCGAATATGCCGCTCTTGTCGGCCAGATTCCACAAGCACCAAAGATAGCATAGCCCGAAGCCTGCGGCACCGACAAGCACGTTCAGCACAACCCATAAATCTGGCAAGCGCTCTGGAGGGGGAACAAAGGCTTCTAATACATGCCACCCGACCATGGCGATATAGATATTGATGTGAAGAATCTTTGTTCCTAGAGTCAAGCCTCCAGATGTCCCTTCAGAGTATGCGGAGAGTGAAACAGGCGGGAGACCGAGGAGGTATGCCCATAGGAGTGTGAGGACAAAGTACGGAACCCTTAAGTCATCGCGCTTGAGAAGTGGAAACATAGTCCATACGCCTAGCATGTTTGCTAGACCGACCCAAGCCCTAGTGGAAGGGAGGAGTCCTCCTTTCCCACTCAGCAAGACCGTCATTGGCAGGAGTGGTAGTAACACGTTCTTCTCGTGAACTTGATATGAGCATAGGAAGAAGCCCCAGGAGGTGGCTGCGAGTGCCAAAGGGAGATGTTCTTTGCGCGGTTTAATGAGGAGGATAAGACATGGCGGCGCTATGGCAGCAGAGGTAGCAAGGAGAGCCGCACGCTGGACTGAAGCGCTGGGGTATTGGTGGAGCTTGTGGAAGGTGTGAATCGCGCACCAGACGTTGGCGACCTTATCTTCAAAGAGGCCGCGCGCGAACGGGAAAACTCGGTGGATTGATTGGAAGAGTTGGAGTACGATTGGGTAGTACCACGCTTTTTCGTTAAGGTCGATAGGCAGGGATGCCAGGAGAGGAGGAACGGAGAAGTTGGACATGTCGATGCCCTGGTATGAATCATACGCTACTCTTAAAAGGAAGGGAGCATAGAGTAAAGCGAACGAGATCGCGGTGACCAGCGCGATGGCAATTAAGCGTAGTATGTTTATGCGCGGGACAAAACAGATGCCCAAGAGGTAGACGAAGAAAGCTGGTGCGTAGAATAGAGCCATCTGTTTGAAGCCAAGAGCTGCTACGAAAAACACGCAGCCCCATAGCGGCCGACCTGCAATCATGCTAGACATGCTAGCAAGCACCAGGCCTAGCATTACGGTATTGTATTGGAAGTGGCCGTGGTCGATGAGCATGGTTCCAGGTTGCATAAGAACAGCTACAAGTGCAATTGATGCTTCCCACAGGTTTACACCTTCCCGTCGCGAGAATCGGCGGAGAAAGATTATAACGGCGGGTATATAGATGAGGTATTCCGAGACAAAGACGGTGGCGCGCATGTATATTTTCAGGGACGGGTCATGGAGGCCACGGGAAGTGAACAGCGCAAACCACTCTGGGTTGATCAGCGTGCCACTGCGATGTGTAAGTTTTTGATACAATGTTCCAAGATAATCTCACATACACAGCACCAAGCAGCCAGCTATGATACGCAGTAAGAGGTGGATAGTCTAATCCCCACCACTCTAGATCATGAAAGTACCACTGGGAGACGGGCAGGCGCGTGGTAATCTCCATCCAGTGTCTTTGCGCTTCAAAATCCCCATGCATGGGTGGCGCCTCGTAGCCTGCTAGTATCAGCAGTGATTGATCCAGTTATAGAACCGTATGTACCAGAGTATCCCCAAAATCCAGTGGTCCATCGAAACAGCCCAACTGCCATTAACATCAAAGGAAGGATGACCCATTGTGACACTGTTCCCTTAGCAGGCCAGAGAAAGGCAACAAGAGGAAACGCAGGCTTCGGGGTATTCGTATTATCAATTGTGCCATGGGTGACGTGTGCGAGGGAGCTCTCTTGAATTCGTCTTCTTCGAGGTTTATGGGGTTGTGGAGAGGCCATGGTCCGTATTCACCGGATCACAGGAGCTTGTATGGGTCCCAAGTGGGCATATCGGTTTCAGGAAGGTGTTTGGTGGGCGATAGCGAGTCTCTAGCCGATGTACTGACGCGAAAAGGCACGATGCTCCCTTGGTGTTGAACTTCCAAAATGCATGCAGGGATCGGCGGCAACTACCGTCTTGGCATTTCTCACCGTCTTGAAAGCTGCCCCACCTAAAAGGTTAGCGCGGAAATTTCTATGTCAAATAGCTCCCGCCTCGCCATTTTCTTCTTCCTCCTCCACCACACCAACCTTTCGCAATCTTCTCCGCGACACCATCTACTTTCCCCTTGAGCATCAACTCAAGGACTTCACTTGTGGGCTTTCTGAGGGTTTATCTGAGGGCATACCTGTGAGCGTTACTGTGGGCAGCGACATCATCGCAAATACAAATACCAGAGCTTAAGTCAGTGGGCACTCGAGACACAGTCTCTCTTCCTTTACGCACATCGTGGGTTACATTATCTTTGTGGGCTTTCATCGCGCCATTGCGCGTGAGTGAGATACAGTTCCAGTGGGCTTTTGACTGCTGTGGGTTTTTTTCGCACATTTCCTCGGCTTTTGTGGGAACACGCAGCCTTGGAAGCGGACTTCTGTGGGCTCTGTGGGCTAGTGGGCTATTACACTTGTGGGCTTGAGGGATTCCGTGTCACACGCGGTCTCTAAAGAATTCAGTGGGCTACTGCACGTTGAGGAAACCAGACCGAAAAGACGAACTTCTCCAAGTCTCTTGCGCTTGACCTGTCCAAGGTCGTTGACGCAAAGGCAAGCTTCTGCTTGTCTTGACTACACACGACCCTCTCTTTTGCTCTTTTCGCATCCAGTCCGTTGTCGGCACAGTTACTGACTCGTCCTAGATCAAGAAAACTCTTCAGCACGATCAACATGTCCAAAGTCAAGGCAGGCAAAGGCGATATCGCCAAGGTCTCGAAGAGAGATGCCAAAAAGGTAGCTCCCGTCAAAGAGGGCCGTGTTACCAAGCCCGCTCAAACCCCAAAGGCAAAGAGCAAAGAAGTCGCCAAGTCCGCTGCCGCCAAGGTCGAGAAGTCGTCGAAGAAGTCCAAGAAGGTACCTACTCCTTCTCCTGAGCCCGAGTCCGAATCCGAGGCGGATTCCAGCGATGCCAGCGAGTCGAGTGCCTCCTCTTCCAGCAGCGAGAGTGATAGCGATAGCGACAGCGAAACCGAAGTGGCTCCCAAGAAACTCTCTGTTGTCAAGACTAATGGTGCCGTAAAGGCCCCAGCAACGGCCGACTCTTCCGACGATGACTCGAGCGAGGCGGATAGCGACAGCAGTGAGAGCGAGGCCGAGGCTGCTCCTACACCTGCTAAGGCAAACGGAGTCAAGGCCAATAGCGCTGCTAAGGCGGCCGCTACCTCGGACTCTGATTCATCGGATGAGAGCGCGAGCAGCGCGGACGAGTCTGAGAACGAGAAGCCTGCTGCGGCCAAGGCCAACGGAGCTGCGAAGACTAAGGGCGCTGCGGTCAAGGCAGAGGACAGTGTAAGCCACACCATGGCGTCCCTAAATCACCACCTTACTAACCAGAGCAGGATTCTTCTGATGCCGACTCTGCCGATTCTGAGGCTGCTTCCGACGATTCCGACTCGAGCGAAGATGAGGCTCCTTCCAAGAAGCGCAAGGCCGAGACCGAGACCACTCCCGCTGCGAAGAAGACCAAGGTCGAACCTGAAGCAGAGGAGGGTATCAAGAACCTGTTCGTTGGCAACTTGAGCTGGAACGTTGATGAGGATTGGCTCACCCGCCACTTCGAGGAATTCGGAGAAATCACTGGGGCCCGTATCATCACGGACAAGGCCACTGGCAAGGCCAAGGGGTATGTTTCTCTGTTTGTCACCCTTAACTATCATCTGTTAACATAGATCAGATTCGGATACGTTGAATTCGCATCTGCCGCCTCTGCTAAGGCCGCCCTCGAGGCCCTGAATGGTACCGAGCTTGATGGTCGCAACATGAACGTTGACTTCAGCACTCCTCGCTCCAACGAGAACAAGAACGACCGTAGCAAGCGCTACGGTGACCAGCAGGGCGCCCCTGCCAATACGCTATTCGTTGGCAACATTTCATTCGAGGCTACCAACGACATGATTTCCGAGTACTTCTCCGAGTACGGCACAATCACCCGTGTGTCTCTCCCGACCGACCAGGAGACCGGCAACCCCAAGGGTTTCGGATATGTCGACTTCACTACCGTCGAGGAAGCTACGGCTGCCCTTGAGGCTCTTAATGGCGCTGACATTGCTGGCCGTGCCATTCGTCTTGACTACGCTACTCCTCGCCCGGATAACGGTGGAGGCGGACGTGGCAGCGGGTTCTCCCGTGGCGGTGGACGTGGTGGTGGACGTGGTGGCGGACGCGGTGGTTTTGACCGCGGCGGACGTGGTGGCGGACGTGGCCGTGGTGGATTCGACCGTGGAGGCCGTGGTGGAGGACGTGGCGGAAGCCGTGGAGGCTCTTCCTACAACCGTGGTGGCTTCGGCGACTTCCAGGGCAAGAAGGTCACCTTCTAGATGCCTTGAGTATTAACTTGCTGCGCCTGCATCTCATTTCGCAGAAATAGGAAACGAATGTCGACTGGTAGGTCATGACGTATTTGTGCCGATTTCTGCACAGCTCGAGGCTCCTTGCCTTGGGTACGATGGCATGATACGAGTATGGGTAGCTTCGGTTTCCTAATCCTTTCTTCTTTGGTTGGGGATAAAAGTTGTCTTGTTTCTTCTCTTTCTGCTTGATACCCTTCCCTGTACCATACCTTCGTCACGCTGCTAGTGGTGTCTCTGCAAGGTTGTGGTTCGGCGAGGGGTGCGCCATGCACCGTCCATGAGTGTATTTGCTCTCCTTAGGTAGTAATTTGCTGGTGAAGAACGATTATCTAGATGCTAGTGTTCCATGATGCTTTTCGTGAGCCCCGCCTTGATCAATCTCTGTTACCACTCACACACCCATCTAAGTGTAGCATCATATCATACTCGCTATCACACGCAAACACCTCCAACTCTAAAGAACTATTCCTGCTGCTCTCACCGTTCGAGAATCGACATCCACAATGTTCCACCACTGGCTTACGATCCACAGCATCAACCCCGACTCCCCGGCGATCCCGAATTTCTAGCTGTTTGCCGCTCCCTCTATCCTTTGGCACGTCGCTTCCAACACCTCAGGTAAACAGATCTTACCTCTGCTCTTACGCATATAGTCTGTCTGTCCACAGTCACGCTACAACGAGCACGGCTTGTTGGCCTCGTACCGCATCTACGAAAACCGCATCAAATCTGACATTCACTCGAACTAAACACCCCTCCCTAAATTTCAACTCACCGAAGTTATCACGCTACAGTACAGTCACCGCTCAGTCACACACACTCTATCTCCGGAGCGTGTACCCCGCCTCCCCGGGATAGAAGAAGTCACATGTTAGTGTCGGAAGCAGAGCGGTGGACGGGTGAGAAACGTGACAGGCGTGAGGCGGGGGACCGGGCGTCGGGGCCGTATATAATCTGCGCTTGCAGTTCTGGAGGCGGTGTTTGGAGAAGGCATGGGTGGGAGGGTTGGGGAGGATCGAAAATCGACATATAGAAAGCTTCCATGGGAGATGGGGAGGAGAGAGTTTGGAATCTCGAATTGCGAGCTTCCTATGGTGGTGTTGTGTGGGATGCAAATGTGTCTATTTTCGATCACGGTGGTGTTGGTGGCTTCGATCCGGGTGGAGGTGACTTTCCTATGGCGTCGGTGTGGATTTGCTGGTGGATGAGTGGATGGAGTCGTTGGAGGACGGCGAACTCCAGGCCGTGGTGATGATGGGCAGTACTTCTTCAATCTGTGGGTTGATACCTCTCTTGACTGGAGATGTGTAGGTAAAATCGAGCGAGTAGGCTTGAGAGTCGTAGCGATTGGAGGAGATGCTCATCATCACCGCTGGGGATCTGAAGGCTCGCACGGAATCGAACGCCATTCAACAGTGGTCTGATATGATTTTGTTCCCTGTGGACTGTTTGCTCCTCTGCCACGCCGTACCATGATGAGAGAAGCCGTAACTATCACCTTTTGCAATAGGTTTCAGATCCACATAGCCATGAAGTCTCGTTAAGCATTTTTCCACCTCTCAAGTTCCAATCTGAACCCAAAAGTCTGCTGGAACAACCTTATATAACTACACTCACAAGAAAGAACGAGCATTAGGTTTCCCATCTCCCAAACCCACGTGCAAACACCAACTAACACGTGACACATCTCCCAAAACCTTTCACCCACCCTTTCATTACTCACGCGTCAACCCCTCCCTACCGTGCCCGTCGGCTACCGTCTCCAATCTAGCTAGCGCCCCCATAAACCTGTCCCGTCGCGTCGCGTCGCGTGGTGCACATGTGGCAAGCAGCGCTCGCGTGGGAAACGAGCAGTCCTCTGCTTCCGCGCTCAGCGCTCGGGAAGCGATGACTCGCTCCGCGGACCCGTAGGGCTGGTTGCGAGATGGGGAGGGGTGGGTGTTGGATGAGGGCGCAAGGATGGGGTAAGGATTAGACATGGGAGAAAGCTGGGGAGGGGAGCATGGGGCGGCGAGGTGCCGAGGACCGCTTCTCATACATGCTGGGGATGCGAGTTGCTTACCCGTTTTGAGGCTTGGGGGGGTTGTCGGAGATGGTTGGGGTTAGGGATGTGATGGCAGCGGATGGAACTGTGATGGGTATGGGTATGGAGTGGGATTTTGGGGAGAGAAGAATGCGAAGTCGCGTGGAGGAGGGAGATAAAATTGAGACAAGGACACCGGCCGATCGGTGAGAACACAAGATGAGAAGAAGACAGAAATGTAGCCGTGGTTGATGAGATGCGATTTAATATGGGAGGAGAATAGGAGTGTGGACGGTGATTAATCCGCTTAAATGTGTTAATGTACATACATACCGCTGCGTTGGGTCGGGCAGGAATCGCACGGACCTGGACCCCAGAAGTGGACCACCAGCACCCAGCGCCATGATTCAAAACACGTGGCTTCACGTTCGGCGTTCCGAGAACTTCCAGCTCTTCTCAAAGACGCGAATGAGGAAATAGATCGTTCTAGTGAGAGGAAATTGTCGTACGATGGTGGCAATGCATGACGATACTTGCTCAAAGTCGGACCGAGAGTGGTGAAAGAAAACAGAACAACTCCATATCTCCGTCTCACGATAGCCAAGACACAGCAGCGCAAAAGAACCAGAAAACTGTCATTGAAAGCACTCATGCATTCATAAGTTATGCAGTTACCTAACGACTTTCCCGTCTCCATTCTCTGTCTACTGTAAGAGGTTAGGACGCATGTGCCTGACGACTCAGGTACGGGCATCTCGCCTAACCTATTCTTGTCCCCCCCGATTTCCCCCTCCCCATGCCAGTGCCAGCGCCACCAAAGACGGATGTTTACCCAGTAGGATACATGTCTGCAAACATACTTTTTCCGTAGCCCGCCCCAGGGTTGATGTCAGAAATTTTCCACCCCGATGTATCCCAGCCCAGCACCCCGCCTTTCCGACCCGATCCCTACATCCCAGTCCCAGCCAGTTGGTATAATTGAGCAGCGCATAGTGATCTGGCCAGATAGCAGAGTTATGACCCCACGGTGTGACAAATCTCGAAGAAAGCAAGAAGCAAAAAGAGGAAATGTGAAGGGAAGACGGGATATCCATGTGCAAAGTGCAGGAAGCGAATCCGGCCTTAGGCACGTGCGCCAGCTCCACCCCAGGTGCGCGCCGGCAGGGGTCCTGAAGCAGCCATCAAAGCAAAAAAACCTCCATTAGGCCAGCCCTAAAGCGATGACCTTTAACGCGTGAAAACATGATGAAAACATAGAAGAGACAACGCACAGCATCAGGGCATGCAGAATGGATCTCCAGGCATCCGGCCGAGATTATCTTTAGAAAGTTGCAAGCAACTTATTTCGTGATACAAGGAAAATGATTAGGCGCCGTGTCGGACATGTGAAATCTTTTTTTCGCAGCAGGGTCCGGGATATGTATGTTGAAGAAACATGGATGCTGTAGGGTCCGTCAATCATGTGAGGTGCAAAATCCGAAAATGCTAATATACAGGAACAGAATCGCGGGTAGACCTCGCGGGATGCTCTGAATCGTTTCAGAGGCCGTCGGTACATCTAGCGATGTTCGTAGGGTCGTGCGCCGGCGAATTCGACGCCTTGCATCGCGGCCGAAGGAGGAGAGGGGCCCCATTGGGGTGGTTGTTGAAGTGGTGGTAGGATAGTCGTGCTGGCCGGAGTCTGTCCATGCTGTTGAGCCAGCATGTTGGTCATGCTGCCGTACACGTGCGGGTTGTTGGGATCGACGCGCCGCATATGCTGCCACACGGCATGTAGCTCGTTGCGCAGGTGCTCGCACTCTTCCTGCGCCCTTCTGCAGTACTCGGCGTCTGGGCGCAGACGCGCGTTTTCAGCGCGAGTAGCCTCATGGGCCTTCGCCAGAGTCTTGATGTACTCGATCGCTGTGAGAGTATTAGATACAGAATTCCGGGAACGATTGTGCCAGACTTACATTTGGTGAGGATCTCCCATTTGCTTGACTTGCTGCCAGGCGAGTTGGGCAGGATGCCATTCAATTCATCGAAGAGCCCTTTCATCTCGCTTCGGCGCTTCCGCTCGGCCATTTTGTGACTGACACGGAGCTCTGGGGTACGGCTGTAGTTGCCGCTTCCAGGCGTCGAAGGACTTTCACCGCTCTGCAAATTCGTGACGTTACGGTGTTGCATGGAGTGGTGATGCGTCGTAGCAATATCTCCTCCAGGACCGAATCCGTCGATGTGATACTCGGGGCGAGTGCCGTCGTCGAACCTCTTCTGCCCAGGCGGTAGGTTGGATTCGGCAGTGAAGACGCTGCTATTGACAGACGTAGCGAAGCTGTTCTGGCGCGACAGTTTGTGGATATCGCCGCTCGAATCTCCACTGCTGGAACCTCGCCTATCTTCAGGATCTAATTCTGCAGGAAAAGCCCACGCGTAACCTTTCGTCGGTGCGGCAGCCATAGGATCCGGCATTCCTGAAACGCTTCGGGGGTTCGGATTGATGACTGGAGCTCGTCGAGGAGGCTGATTAGGCCGAGCTCCAGGCCGTGGGCCAAGCGGCGATAGCGGAGACACTGCGTTGGGGCGTGGCTCATTGGTAATGCCGCGCTGCTGTTGAAGATTCGATACTAAAGAGACTCGGGACGCGTTTTGGCTATCATACGGCGACGAGGGGCTGATGGCCAGATGGCCCATTCCGACATTCATCCGGCTGTCGACGCTGCTTCGTCGCGAGTCAAAGTGGGAGGTGTTTTCGAAGCTGACACGGTTGTGGTCGAAGCCGTGATTGAGCGAGGGCAGGGCATTTCCCTGGAGGTGTCAGTTGGACGTGGAGAACGCTGAGCGTTGTTGACAGTACCTGCTGATTGGCCTGCGGGTTGGAGTATCTCGCGCACAAAGGAGTGTCGGGGACAGAGCTGCGTGATGGCGAGTCCTCAGCATTCAGGATGGTCTGAAGCTGGAGTCCCATGGTATTTGACACACCCGAAGAGTCTGCTATAGAACTTAGTATATTGGTGGACGCCACAGGCTGAAGCAGCTCTTGGAAGTGTATTCTTCACATATCGCGCGGAGATTTGCTGTTGCAGCGCGGCAGATAAGGGCGGATGCGTAAACTCACGTTTGCTCTGAGAGATTGACCAATTGCCCGAGTCTCGAGCTTCTGAAGCGTGCCGCAGATGAGCAGGCGATTGCTCCGGGAGAGGATACTGGCCGGTCAACGAGGCAATGGACGGGAGTGCCTGGTTTTGAGACACGGGGACGGGCCCGCGGCGCTCTACAGAAACAGCGTCCATGATGACGGCGGCGAAGACGAGGCAATTGCGCGACGGGCTGGCCGGGCGGGAAAGACAAGGCGGTGCCGGGAAGATGGAACTTGGCTTGAGGTGGTGATGCAGACAAAGCCAGAAGGAGAGGATGCACCAATGGCGTTCTGTGCCGAGCAGTCGACGCTAGGACTCGTCTTGCGGTCGCGGCGACGACGAGAACACAAAGGAATAGAACGAAGAATAGACGGAGAGAGCAGGACTCGAGCGGAGTGGGCCGCGGTGGGTTTAAGGTGGGTGAGGCTGGGAGGAGAACAAAGAGTCGAGGGGAGTTGCCTTCTCGGGCGAGGGCACGGGTTGAGATTGGGTTGGTGGTTGCTTCCCTTCAGGGCACTCACGTTTTGGGCGGGGCACGAAATCTGCAACGCCAAGCTCCGCCAACCTTCCAATTGCTCTCGAAATACCTGCACGCCGCGCGAGGATCTCGGCAGCAGCGCCTTCGATCGAGAGAGCGTGGACGGGCAGCTCGCGCCAGCCGGTAGCAGAGGGGAGAGGCGCCAGGGAACTGTTCAGGACGCCGGCATCGAGGTCAGGACGCTCGCGCAGCCAAAACGGACGTGGCTGCAGTCGCTCAAGCACCGAAGACAGTCCAGGCGGCCCACACAGCGCTCTCAGGCGGGGCGCTGGGACGGTCGAGGATTGACAGGCGCACAGCGGTGGTTAGGGCGTGGTGTCGTCGGACGGGCAGGCGGTGGACGACGCCGCGGACAGAACGCTCCCTCGACGGACAAGGCGCAGAGCGAGGCGCGTCAGCAAGCGGCGGCGCGAACTGCGAAGGGCTCCAGTGCTCCAGTGCTCCAGTGCTCCAGTGCTCCAGTGCTCCAATGCTCCAATGGGCTGGAGGGCTCACGAGCAGCAGCAGTCGAATGGCGTGGAGTGGCGCTGAGCGTTGCACAAGAGAAGGGAGCCAGGACGGACGGGTGACGCGGGCGAGCACAAGACGCGGCAGTCAAGACGCGCGCAGAGCAGCGGGTGCGAGTCCCGTGGGCGACGGGAGGGGACGTCGGGCAGGTCGAATTGGCAGGCGGAGCTCAGCGCAGGACTCAGAGGGGTGGAGTGGTGAGGGTCGCGGACTTGTGCTTGGGGCGATCGAGTCTTTCTTCAGCGACGGCCGGCTGAATCGACCAGCGGGGCGGGCGTGCCTTGCATGGACTCTGGGACCCGGGGCGGCGGACAGACGACAGTGCGCGCTCGCTGGGGACTCTGGTCTGGTGGCACTCTGTTCGGCGTGCCGACGGCGACGGACAGCAGAAGATGTTGGAGAGCAGGCCGGGGCGGAGCCAATTGCCAGGGAGCATCGCCCAGCGCCCAGCCTGGACAAGCAAACCATCCCATCTGCCGTTGCGGCACGTGGGAATCGCCCGCCCAGTCGCGTTAGCCCGATCTCCCTCGTCATATCGGACGGGTGGTGTGGTCTCGCTGCCGCCGGCTCCATCGCGATCCACCGCCCTCGACCAGGAGGGAGCAGGAGGGAGCACGCTGAGAAGCTCCGCCAAGCATCGAGCATCCCGCACCTGCACCAGCATCACCAGCATCAGCGGCCGGCACCTGCTCCCGAGCTCTCGCCGCCTCGATGCTGGGCGGACTGGGTGGTGGGCGGCGGGGCCCGCAGCGAGGGCGCGATTGGGCGGCGTCGACAAGCCTCCAGAGCAGCCTCGTGGCTCCAGCGTGGGAGCACTAGCGCGGGCGGGATCTCCACACACGAGATTGCCGCTTAACGGGAGGTGGTGCGAGAGACCTGCCTGTCTGAGCGGAGCCGAAAAGCAAAACCTCCTGGCCATGGACACCGTGCGCCTCTCGGAGCGAGCAGCCACGGGCTCTCAGGCCTCAGGCAGGGCGCCGCCTCTGCTCCCGTGCTGTCTTGCCTGCCTCAGGTCTCCACGCTCCTCCCCGACGCAGCCTGGGTTGCTCTTCATCAAACCTCAACGGCCTCGCTACCGCGTATCGCTGCACGCACTGACCGCGAGAGGCTGCCATCCCTCGAGCTATCCTGTACCATTCGCAATGCCCAGCCATCCTGGAGCCATCATCGAGCCAGCGCCGGCCAGGCAGCTCGTAAGCAGGGCTCAACACAGCGTCGCGATCCCACGCCCCTGACTCCCGCGCCAGCGAGCATGGACGCCAACACCGGCGTGGACTCCAACTCCAGCATGGACTCCACCGGGCCATGACTTGCGACAGACGGGACAGACCCCCGAGCCCGCGGCCGGACTTTTGGCCAAACGGCCTCAACACAGCCTCTTTGCGCGCCCATGCCTCCCGTCGGCCCTGCAAGCTCCTCGACCGCGCGAGCCACTCAGCCGTCGCTGCAGCCAAACACGGCCCGGACAGGCGAGCACATGTGTTTCGCGGCCTTGCGCACTGCAACACCAAACCACCATCGCACCGTGGCCACGGCGCCCGCAGGCCGAGTTGCACGCGCCCGCCAGCCTCTCTTTGTCCTGACGACCTGCCTGCTGCGCTCGCGTTGCACACCAAGCCCATGACTCGATCGCCCGCGCCGAAGATGCCCCCGCAGCCTCACAGATCTCGTGCAACTGCGGCGTTGCAAGCTCCCCTCTGCCCTCCCACGCACCCCGGGCTGACTGGCCGCCTGCATCATGCCAGGGAGAGCACGGCAGCGTTTCCATCACGTTCGACCTGCCACGGCAGCCGCAAACTCGCCCTGCCAGGCCTTCACCATCGCCCTCAAGAGTCGACTCCACCCCTCCGCATCGCAGCCAGTCGGAACCCGCCAGCCCCGAGGCGGCGTCGCACAGAGGGGTACGGTAGCCATCGCTTGCTTGCATCGTGTGCCTAGCTGCCGCTGCATGTCATTCCTAAATCTTCTCCACTGTCTGGTTCTTTCCATCTTGGTACGTACCTCCCTCCCGAATCTTGGTACAACGGCCGTATGCGCCGTCCCAGACTCACCCTCAGCTTGACGCATTGTGGCTGCTTTCACGCGCCTCCCAGTGCCTCGAGGCGCCGATCGCTGTCGGCGTCCGAGGCGTGAACTGAGAATGGACTCCGATGCCGCTCGGTGAGCTCCTAGCATCATGGGGTATCATCTAGATGCCGCCCATCCCAACAAAGGAATGAAAAGCAATCATCTTGCGTCCTCCTTCAACCTGCTGCCCCTCTGTTACACGCGCCAATAGGCCTCCTGACTACAGGACCAAAATAGCATCCGGTACGCTCATTCCTTCGTGGTCTACGATTGCGGGCAAAAGCAACAGCAAGCTTCTTCATCTGGCCCGTTGAGCGCCATGATTGCCATCGTGCTCTCCAGATGCATCTGTCCCCGCGCCATGGCCCATCTCCGCCACCACAGGTGCCCAGCTCCCGAAACCACATGCTCAACATGACCAGAGTCATACTGCAACTCGCACATGGCTTTGTCAGCCACACCATCGACGTCGACTGGATCACCCGGGCCGAATGTGCGACCACACGCTCCCGATAACCCGGGTTGCGACTTGAACGCCGTCGTGTCAGGTGCGAGAGCATGCCTTGTAGCCGTCGGCAGTGTGCAGTATGCCATCCTTCACGATCCACTGCACCCACCGATATCAAGTACAGCCTCTAATCTGCCATGTCGGTGAGGACGGCGTTCAACGTTTTCCTATATCTATGGAACGTTGTCTAGCGCTATTGCGATATCGTCCGTTATTGACACTAGCCCGTCGGCTCAAATCGATACATGAGACCTCATGGAGTCCTGGAAAGTCCCTTAGCAACTGTATTATGATACCAGCTTTTTGTGCGCTTCGTGGCGTTGCGGCGCGATCGTGCGCATACCGAACCAGTATGCTTCTCTTCACGCGTGGTAGGTCCCAAGTACTGCTAACTAAGAGTGGCTATATCATAACAGCCATACTATTGCACAGGTGCGTTCTCGCGTTGCATTCGCGCCACGCCAGCATATGGAGGCAAGCAGTATGATTGCTCCTGTCTCAGTACTATCTCATATCCTCGCCGTATGGAATCTTTCGCCACCCCGAAAAATGCGTCGGGTTCGTTGATTGTCTCATTCCAATTTATCGAATTCATGCAGAAACCGTATTTAGGTCTGGCTGCCAATATCTTTCTCATTGCCAAATAATTCACTTTATTAGTCATCTCTGAATGCTCTGGAATGTGACCGCTAGATGAGACAGGTCGTCAATGATTCACAGCACATATTGCACGTTGCCGTCCTACCCTCTACCAAGGCTTCACAACCTGCGGGCCATTTTCATCCAACGAGGCAGCCTCTCCTCCTCTGCAGTCCAACCTTCGAAGCAAGAGCAACACGTTGCAGTGTTACTTCTGGTTGGCATCAACGGCTTTAGAGCCTGTCGTGCCGCCCTTCAATCAAAGGCTGACATACGCACTAAGGGACCTTGCTTTTCCCACGCGTGACACTACTTGGACGGGAATGTAGCTAAGTAATACAATATGGAAACCAGCATGTTTACGTATACATGAGCTGTTCTTTGCATATCAAGTTACAAACTCGGCGCTATGAGAGTCTTAGAGCGAGATCAAAAATAATCGTTGCTGCCGAGATGGCTTGGGTGTCTGATCAATACGAATACGTTCAACACACTCTGCCAAGACTACTCTGCTGAAAATGCTGTCCTTCAGCAATCACGCCGAACCATGCTCAAGCAGGATCACGCCCCTGAGAGCCTCACAGCTGCAAAATCCCCGAGTTTCGCCACTCTAGAGATCCACTCCAGAGAGAGTCGGTCACACCGAAAGCTCCCAACCCCTATTCACTCCCCTCCCCAACGCGTGATGCTACACAACCGTCTCCCCCCCCCCCCAGCTCTCTCTCCCCTAAACAGTCGCACATCTACGTCGCAGGCGTCAGCCTGCTGCCTGCTGAATGCTAGATGCATGTCTACTCCCTAAACCAGCCCGCTCCGCGGCCCATGCCCGTGCAGATGCCAGACTCCAAATGCAGCCTCTTCAACGGCCTCACCGATAGTTAGCACCTCAATCGGTTAAGTAAGTCAGTAGGGGGCTGTTTTCCCCCCGGCAATCCGCAATCCTCCAGGATCGATATCCCCGAGATCCCCCACACTCCGCCGCGGCGCCCTACGTAGATAGATGCCCGTTGGCAAACGTGCGGTTCTCGAGGCGATGGCCCCCGACGGCGACGGGAGACAGGGGCTCTATCTCTATTTTAGCAACGGTCGCGTTGGCAAGTGAGGTTTGGGATCCCGGGGGCGCGGGCTAATCGGGGATGCGGGATTGGGTGGGTGGTGGCGAGCGTGGGGATTTTGGGAAAGGGGGATTTGAGGCGCAGCGGGGGATTTGGCGGATGGGGATGGTGTTGAAGGGGGGATTTGGGGGGGCTTGAGGGTTGCGGATCTGGAGCTGAGTTTAGAGGTTTATCGGCGACCTATCTTGGGAGGTTGGTTTGGCGTTGCTGGGTTAGGGATTGCTCGTGGTTTTGTACTGTAGGGTGAGAGGTTTGTCACGTGGTCGGTTCGTTGCGCCTGGGCTGAGTTCGGAGGGCGGAGAAAAAGTGGCACACTCGGGCTCCAACAAAGGAAGTAACACCGTCTGAGTGGCTCGGAGAGTTATCAGGCTTGCCAGCGCTAGTACTTTACGAATGACATTGATATACCAGAGGACCTCATGCGCTGCTGAACAAACGTACACGAAGTATAGAAGTAGTGTGTACATTATGAGGTTTAAATTAGAACCACGGATTCGTGGACTGCCAATTTTTGTTTAACATAGGCAGCCTCATGCGTACACCTGTCTGCCACTGCTTGGAGCGCTTCAACGACTTTTTAAATTGTCCAAAGTGAAGAGTTTCCATCACTCCCAAATGCATTGAAGCATCCCAAGCAGCACACCCACGGCGACCTGTTCAAAGAAAGAGTACCACTTTTTCTATGCCCCACGTGGAGGGGTAGCCTCGGCGCGGTGGGCCACCTAGGCCGACTTTCTTCAAGGCTACAACTTCAGGATTTCTCTCTCCGACAACAAACAACACACTGCCCGTCGACACAACACGGCGGCGGTCCACATACTTGGCTAATCAGAGACTCATCGTACAGCACTCAGTCTAGGCTTCTTCAGCCTGGCCGTCGCATCGCTCGCTATGGATCTTGATGCACCATTTCCTGCGTCATTGCAGGACACCGTCATTGAAGTCCCACCAGAAACTGCCCCAGTCTTCGACACCGCTAGGGACGCTGCGGAGCAAGTCTTTCGCTTCCTCGATCTTCCTCGCGAACTTCGCGATCAAGTGTACTATCACGTCTTCGAAATCCCAGACTCACGGTCCCCGCGCGCGCTCCGTATCGAACGCCGCCATTTGACATACTTCAAGTCCACCCCAGGGGCAATTCTTCTGGTGCTTCATCAAGAAGATATGCTCTGGAATCGTCAAGTAGCGCGCGAGGCGTTAGAGGTGTTTCTCAAGAAGCATACCGTGTTTCTCTCATGCGGACCGTTTGTCTTGATGAAATTTCTAAAGATGATTCAAGAAGGAGTAGGCAACGTCGAAGACCAAAAGGATGATATGAATAACGCTAAACAAAAACAGCCCTTGGTGCGCCACGTTGATGATCCTGTTGGACCCGAAGTACTGAGCTGGTTGAAGCGCATCGAGCTTGACTGGGTCACATTTCCCAACCTGAGATTTTACCCCCCATGGCGTTGGGACGACTCCCAGTCGTGTTCGGAACGGTCAGCCTACCGCCTCAAATTAGGTGGTCCACAACCTAGAGAAAGCCAAACCGAAACTTCCTGGGACTACGCTGGAGATAGCAGCGAATACTATGACGACAACTACTACGAAGACCGAAGCGGGTGGCCGGACTACTCTTGGGAACAGTTTTACGAGGATGCTCAAGATGTACAAGACGTGCGAGAGGACGGCAACGCAGAAGATCAAGACTCTAGCGATCCTTTTGGCTTCGACGGGCATTACCCGTTTTCTGACCCTACCTCAGGGCCACAATGGGAGGAGTCTACCCCCACTGATGCGCGCACCGCACTCGATCGCCTTGAGACATACGAAGTCATGCCGTTGTTCGCGTTCTTGTCGACTCCACCTATCGCCCTCACAAGCATCACCATACCCTTGTTCTTCGTGTCCCGGCCGAAGTACCACAGCCGTGCCTCACTACCGGCAGACATGAAACTCCCTCTACGTATCCGCTACTGGACCAAGGTCATCGCATCTGCCCTCTACATGCTTCTTAATCCAACCGAAAATCAACCACCGCAAGAAGTTCGCATCCGGTACTCACCGTACGATATCTGGGCATCGCTGGAACCTACCGACGACCTGTTGAAGTTTGAGAAGGAGGGGTTGTGGAATGCGCAGGGTGAATTCAACTTTAAACCCGGAGACGGCGAGGGCGAGGCCTTTAGGGCTGTGCAGACGGAACTATGGGAGCAAGGCGTGGAGTTGGGCCCAAGGGTAGTGGACGTGAAGGCACGCGTCGTGAAGTGGTCGATGGAGACGGGTGGCGAGAAACCAGGAGACGAGCTTGAGTTGGTGTTCACGAAGAAGGAGATGATTGAGAAGGAGGAACTGGAGCCTAAAATTGTGCCTCCTAATCGGCGCGGCTCACCAGTCTATCAGTAGGGCGAGGAGAGGAGGAGGTAGCAGGACGATTTGTAAGATTTGATACCATTAGTGGTATGATCTCAAGAGTTGGATGAGGTCTGTAAAGTACACTGTAGCATAGGAATCAAACCCCAAGTACACGGATATATCACTGCTCCAACTTCACTCTTGCTCGCTCGACGACGCCGTAAGGAGCGCCCCAGATAGCAGGTAACAGCTACGTTAAAAGGTAGTCCAATTTCCACTATGCTGACTTTTACATCCTAGTTAGAGTTTTAAAAGCCTATCGGGGTACCCCAAACAGTGGCAAAGAGCGCTCAAGCCTATATCTTGGTACACTGGTTTACAACTGCTTGGGGCCCTCCAGTATACAGTACTATGTCATACATTTGGGCACACGGATATACGACTGCTATAGCTTCGCTCTTGCTCTCTCGACACCACTGTGGGGAGCACCCCAGGTACTAGGTATCACCTGCGTCAAACGGTAGGCTAATTTCCACTATATTGGCTTTCACACCCTGTCTAGATGTTTAGAAGCCTATCGGAGTACTCCAAGCAGTCGCAAGGAGTGCCCAAACTTATGTAGTTATTAGTATTACTGTATCATACACTGGCTTGCAGCTACTTGAGGCCCTCCAGTATACAGTACTAGGTCATAAGTTTAGGAACGCGGATGTACGACTGCTACAATTCCACTCTTGCTCGCTCGACACCACTATAAGGAGCACCCCAGGTAGCAGATACTAGCTACATCAAAAGATAGTCTAATTTCCACTATATTGCCTTTCACAGCCTATTTCGAGGTTTAAAAGCCTATCAGAGTCCCCCAAGCAGTCCCAAAGAGTGCTCAAACTCATGTCTTGGTGCTGTACTACTTGCTACCTCCTACCACACCCCCCTCCACTCCTCCCTCGTGACCCGCTCCTCCCGCATCAAATCCATCTCCTCTCCCCACACCACCCTCTCCGTGCCCCTGCCCCCGGGCACCGCGTAGAACGCAGCCTTGAGCGCCGGCGCCTCGTCCGAGTACACCGCATCGTGGATCCGCATCTCCTCGGCCGGCCACGCCCCGCCCTCGCCGCCGCTCCGCGCTTCCTCGCGCAAGATGATGCGCGCCACGCTCGCCGCGCTGGTCGACGTGGTCCAGAGCCCCTCGCGCCGCGGGTACTGCCGCAGTAGGGCGAGCGCGTCGCGCCGGGTGTGCGGGTCGCGGCAGCGGTGGGCGACGAAGTAGACGGGGGGGATGAGTTCGGGCTCGAACGAGAAGGCGGAGGAGGAGGAGGAGGAGGATGTGGTCGGTGTTTCTGTCGCTAGAGTGCCGGACTCGAGGATCTGGGTGGAGAGGACGAGGGCGTGTTTGAAGGCGGGGAGGTGGGCGTCGTAGGCCATCTCGGTGGGGTCCATGCAGCAGATTAACCAGATGTGGGTGACGGTGTAGAGGATGCGGAGGACGGTGCTGGATTCGCGGAGGGAGGGCGTCGTGCAGATGGTGGCGGTGGAGGCTTCGAAGGCGGTGGACCATTGGGGGATGAGGGCGCAGAAATGGCGGTGGTGGTCGAGGTCGCCGGGGAGAAAGCCGGAGGGTTCGTATTTCTTGCAATTAATGGAATGGATGAACATTAAGGCGAGGTTCATGATGTCATAGAGCGAAAGACGGGCTTCGTGGAAGGTAGAGAACGTTGGCGGTATACTGAGAAGTAATCCAGACGTGGTTGACGACGGGGACAGGTAGAGTTGAGGTGCTCTGTGACCGAAAAGTAGAGCTGTCATGGTCAATCGTGCGAAAGCTGGGACCAGCTTGTCTTCCACGAAAGTAAGAGTGGGGCTATCTGGTGAAGTGAGTAACTTTTGCGAAGCTGAAGGTAGACCAAGACGTTTTCGAGCTCGAAGAGTCGCTACTATGTCCAGACCACTCAAGAAGTGTGCCATAGCGAATTTGCTCTGCTCAGCGCGTAGTATCTCCATGCATACGAAAAGCATGCAGGTGACCAAAGATATCTCTAAGGCGTTCGACCTTGTCTGCATACGAGCGACTAGACATCTAATAGCCTCGTTGTAGTGTTTCAAGAAGAACCTCTCTCCTTTAGCGGGGAGAGCAAGAGCAAGCGGGGATGCTGCTTGCTGATGTTCAATTCGTCTCTCGTACAAATAGCTTATGACCATAGTTGCATGTCGTATAGCTGGCTCTGCAGAAGCGAATTGGAGCACTATTCGCATCCAAAGATCCGAGTCGAGGTTTCCAGATAGCCTAGGACCGGCACGATGGAAATAGTACTCTAGATAGCGTGACTCTTCAGGGCTCCCAGCCAAAGAGTGAAGAGACTTGTCCACCTTGGTAAGAGAGCTGATGGTAGTCTGGTTAAAATGCACGAAGCTGCGTCCGGCCGGCGAGTTTGGGTACCCATCACACTTTCTTCCTGTGCTTGTGCATCTATGATTTATGAGTTCAAGGCTTGCGGTATAATTGGAAAAATTATTACCTTAGGCAATGAGGCTTCGCCTCATCACACTTTATTCGCCGAATCCTGGACAAATGTTATTGCGAAGTCCAAGGACTGTCAGAGTATAGGAATCGTGAGTCCAATTTTGCGGGTTGCGAATTATGAATTGCGAATAGAGTGAAAGAGGACTAAGAAATGCTCTTCAAAGCTCTGGCCTACATACTTGCAAGTTTCGCAGCCAGTCCTGACCTTCGGGTTCGGCCTCCGCGTTTGTGTTTTAATACTTGATTTCGTAGACTCTCTCATGACAAAGGATCTGGAACCTGAGAAGGCCTTCTCTTAAACGTACGTACAGTTGTTTGCCGCTCTCTGAAGCACCCTCACACGCTGTCACGGAGTGGGAATCTTTGGATTTTGACCGGTTGATAAAGCAGTTGGGTCACTCCAGACGACGGTGTCGATAAATGATTTCGCTAAGGTCGGAGCGACAACACTGTAATGGCTATAGGTTTCTGATAACATTTTGACGCAGAGACTCGGGACGATTGGAGGCGAGAAGGAGGTGGCGGAGTGTCGGCTGCCCTAGTACGATTTGAGGACCCTTGTCACCCACTAACGAACTACCCTAGAAGCTTCCTCCAATGTCGACTCATTTACTTGTCTCTATGGAAGCATAGTAGAAGGCCTCAAACAGCTGCAAACCAGTGTATGGTACAGTACCAAGACATAAGTTTGGGAACTCCTTGCAACTGGCTGGGTTACCCCGACAGGCTTTGGTAGCTCCAAATCTGATGTGAAAGACAACGCAGTGAGAATTAGACTATCTCTTAACTCACTGAAGACACTTTACCTGGGACACTCCTTACAGTGGTATCGAGAGATCAATAGAGAAGCCAGAACAGTTGTATATCCGGGTGCTCAACATCTAGTATTTGGGCGACGTGTTGTACTTGATCAATTCATGTTTAAGCAAAAATATTGGATGAGGTGATATAAGTGCCTGATATTGAAGCTAGGAAGCTCGAGAGGAGTTCGAGGATCTACCTGACGTGCGCAGCGTGCTGGGAGCGTGGCGTGGTAGAAGATGCTAAATTGCACCAATTCTGCTCCTTGCTCACCATGTCGCTTTTCAAAGCCCCAGCATCCCGTGGGAATCGTCTACCTTTCTGGCCAGAGGTACCACACAGACCGCATTCCCAATCTTGACCTTCACGCCCTCAAATCGCACCTGCATGGCCCTAACTTCCTTCTCCAAAAACGCCTCCACGTCCGGACTTTGCAGCAATTCTGTATACACAGTGCCCGGGTCTTCCAGGGTCCACGCTATGCTAATATGAAAAGCTTCCGACCGGCCCTGGAGAACATCGACCTTTGTTGAGCTAGTAGAGCGCCTAGAACGTCTCCTCTTCTTCTTGTGCTTCCGTCCTTCCACCTTTTCGATCTCGTCCTTGCTGTCCTCATTGCTACCAGATCCGGAGTAAAGTTCCGGCTGCCCAAACTCGACCGCGGTCACGTTGCAAGCATCCAGCAACTTATTCAGCTCATCACCCTCGGGCCGCGCGAGGCCAAGCACCAGGAACCACCGCGTGCGCTCGTAGTTGGGGACCCATTTCAGGGTTGTCGCTTCGATGTCGAAGGGGCGGACGGCGGCTTTGCGGATGTTGGTGTTTAGAGTCGCGAGAAGGGGTTCGCGTTGCCGTGCGACGAGGACGAGCGAGCGTGAGAGGGAGATGTGGAGAGGTAGAGGCGTGCCAAGGGGTGAGAGAAGGGAGGAGTGGATTTGGGGGTCGCTATTGAATGGTTGTTGTGCGTGTTCGGCCTTTTGGACGAGGCTGATGAGAGTGCTGAGCGTGGTGGATTCTGTGAGTGTGGGGTGCCCTCGGGGCGTGGTTAGCTGAATTCAATAGAGTGATGCGCTTTCCTGCAATTTCTCCTGGCGCCTCAGCGTGTTTTCAGAATCCGGAACCAGATAGAGCGTCGGCAATTGACACCATAGATAAACTCGCGAGGCCACCCCAGACAGTGGTATGTACAGACAAATCGATGACGAGGCATTGTAGAAGCAGGTTGTGGAGTGAGGACTTACACTCTAGATAGACGTGGGTTATCCAATTGCCTTCTTTGTGTGGGATTGCACGCTTCCGGCCGCCATGAAGACTGGAGTCGTCACGCGTGGAGCGACGCGTGTCAGTGGTGTAGAGGTCGTGGAAGGCTGAGGGAAGTGGCGGGAGCTCTGAAGAAGCTTCAGTCTCATCCCGCGTGCGCTTCAACGCACCCGTCCTCTTTTGAAGCTGGGTGTCTGCTGGGGTGCCATTGCTCTCGTCCTCGGAATCAGAGTAGTTGACCAGCGGCATCAAGTTAGAGGTGGTGGAGCTGGAGGGAGAGTGAAAGCCGGCTCCGATCTGAGCTACCACTTAGCGGAATGGTCTAAATCGAGCGAGCCCTATCGTCAGCGTCAGGGCCCTTTGCGACCCAAGCTCCTGGAAGAAGCGGAGCCTGCGAGCGGTGACGTAGCAGCCAATAAGTCGACTGCGAAAACGGCAACACCGGCTCGCAGGCAGGCTGCTTTCAGGATGACAGCATGCCCGCCTTCCCGGCCTCCACGCGTCCCTGCCAAGGCATGCCCAACCCTTGATAATCCGAACGGAGCCTTTCCAGTTTTCTTGCCCTCTCATCTTGCTTAACACTCGTCAAGACACCCGCAGAGTCACCACATTGAACGCTCTCACCACGACATCTTCTCCACCAATTCTCCCGGCACCTCCGACTCACGACATGGCTGCTGAAAAGGACTGGGTGAGTGCGATGGACGCTTTTCCGCACTCGATACTGACAATTACAGGCCACGCACGCCCTGATAGACCCGCTCATCGAACCCGATCCGAGTGACGAAACTGGGCTCAACTCTCACTTCGGCTCGACCTTTGCGCCGCGGAAGAGCTCTCCGTCTCCGCCGGCATCCGCGTCATTGAAAGAGAGCCCCAAAGTCCAAATCCGCTCGCAAGACACCGGCAGCTCTTCCAACTCCAACAATCCTTTCCGCCGCAGCATGAACTCCCCGACGCCCAGATCTCCTGCTCTCAACCACTCCCGAGGAGCCAGCCTGAACAGTCACAACGGCTACCCGTCTCCGCCGCAATCCGCAAGCCCGCGCCGGGAGCGATTTCCTCGCTACGAAAACAAGCAGCCCTCGCACCGCGAGCAGGCATTCGGCGCGTATTCGGCCGGTCGACCTCGCGGAAGCAGTCAGCCAGACCCCTTCTCTTCATCCAACCAGTTCGAAGGCAAAGGCAGCGGCATTGCCCGCAACAACTCCCTCCGTGAGCGCTATCCTGGTGACCACTCGACTCGTCCTTTGGACCTCATCCGCAAGGACGAGAAGCGAGCCCATCGCTCGCCCCATCTGCGCAAGAAGCATCACCCAGGTGCTGATTCGATCGATCGTCTTGATATGACCACCTCTGCGTACCACCATGAAGGACCATACGACGCTGCGCTGCTTGCGCGGAACACGAGCTTCAAGAGCAGCCCTGTTGCTGCTATCTCTCATACAAATGAGGAGGCCTTGAAAGCGACACCCCGCGAAAATATCATTGACGCCATCTCCCGGCATCGTCCGTTAGAGGGAGTGGCAGACTTGCCTCCTGGAGTGCCGGATAGATTCGGACGGGTCCTCAACTATGAAGAGGGCGCTGATTTGCAGCGAGAGCCGGGTGGGGACTACAGGCGATGGCCTGGTGTGGTACGTTTTTCTTCTCTGTCACGTGATCTACTCACATCTTCAAAGACGCCCTGTTGTATCTAAACACGCTAATAATCGGTTAGACCTACCTCGACGGTGACCTCAAAGGCAAAGGCGAGCCCTCTTACTCAATCGAGAAGGCATTGAACGACCACAAGACCCTCGGCGACGACGGCATTGAGATGAAGACACGCTCCCGCAACAAGTCTCTTAGCCACGCCGACGATCCCGCCGTGGCAAGTGGAAGTACTGCCGGCGTCAGCACCGGCAATGGTGACCAGAGCTATGCCGACTGGGAAGGTGATTTGAGACGCAGCAACACGACAGGCCGCAAGCTCTCTGGTAACTTGAAGAAGAGGTTTGGAAGCCTGAGGAAGCGTAGAGATGCATCTTAAATCTCCATCAAGAGCCACTACATATGGGTCTTGAAGCAGTACCTTTATATTCCCAACAGGACGTCGATCGAGAAACAGCTTTCTCTCCTTTGTGCGATTACGGCCGGTTACGGCCTCAAATATGGAAACCGTACAATCCCGGTTTCAGAGAAGCGACGTACATACTTAAGCCTTACTTTAGAAATGGCTCTGGTTGAAAGAAACCAGTTTTACCTGTGACTTTTTCTACTTATATACGATTTAGACCTTGAATACCAAGAAATCATAAGAAGCGTATTATTATTGTATTGATATGCGCGAAGTCAGACTATGCAATCGTTGCTAACAGATTGCTAAATCAGGAGGCCAGATTACAAAGGTATGTCTATTTGTTTACAATTTTGCACATGGCGAAAGCTTGGTGTCAGCGTGGTGGCGCATTCTCCCCGCCTCTCAAATTCTCACCAAGTCTGGGCCCAGTATTTCCCACCGCCCTTCTGGCTGTGTAGCCTCTTCGTCGCGTACTCCGGGCAGAAATGTGGCGCCTATTCCAACGCCCCTCAATAATACAAGGTGTCATACGTAGGTACAGCGAGTCTGTGCCAGATCTTGAGGTCCATCAACCTCAGTTGACGTGGCTCACACATGTCGAAATTTCATAATTTTTACTGCCAATCAACCGCCTGCTTTCACTCGAACTACTTTCCTGTCCGATTTCGTCGAATCGGAGTCGAGCGATGCCCACGGTAAGCAAAGATGTGATATACGAGGCGTGGTTGGCGGCTGACAATTACCCGCCTCGTCCCCGGATTAGTGGTTGCCATCATGCACGATATGTCCGAGTTTCGGCCCAAGGGCCAATTGTCTCCTCTGTTCTCTTTTTGCACCTTTATCTAAAGCCCATTATCACATTGCGATGATAGTGACTTTTGAATTCACCGGACAATGCAATGGATTGCCAGCAACGTCTAATCAGCATCTTGTGCTACCCCAAAAGGGCAAAAGATGTAAAGGCAACCTTCAGCCTTGAATTAGGCAAGCCGCTGTTGTTGGTCAGTGGAAGGCCCACGTTCGGTGTGCAGCAGTTCTTCAGCTCGAACGACCCAACGCTTGTGCATGTCAGCCAATGGCATCAGTTTTTTTTATGCACCTCATCATCCAGGGTGGGGATCATGTCATAGTCAACCCTACCTTTCTTAGTTTCATGTACGCTCTAGCTATTTGGCCGCACAGCCTTAAATCAGCAGCCACCTCTTCGGATCATACCCTTACTTTCATATATTGACTCACACCCTCAACATTTTGAAGAGATGGATAGTCAAATGGACAGTTGATATATCTTAGGGCTCAATCTCAGAAAAGGATGACGACCTCGACTCCAAAATGGCCTCGTACAAGAACCTCCAAGATGACGCATGGTCCGATATTGAAACACAACCTCGAAAGTCCAAGGACATACCAGATAAGAAGCTAGCTACCGACAGCCTCCTGGATTTCAAAGAACCCTTGAAATGGCATCTCCGCGGCCTCCTTCTGTACACACTTGGTATCTTTGCTCTTCTCGGATGGGTGTATTCAGGACCTTCTTACGACCGCTGGTCAAGACGAGTCCTGCGTACCGGCAACCTAAAGGTCGACCAGTTCTACTCCGGCATCGCATCGGTCGCCATGTTTGTCCCCGCCGCCGCCCTCGTCGGTCAGATATGCCTGGAGTTCGGCCTGCTCCACCCCTTCTCGATCGCCCACCGGACGTCAGTCACAGCAGCGGACCTGGATAGGATGATCGACACCGGACCATTCTCACTGCTAACAGTCTGGAAATACTCACCTGCTCGCGCAGCTTCCCTGGCAACCATTATGTTGATAGGCACCGCCATAGTCCCCGTCAGCTCACTCCTCCTGAACGTGGGCTGGTACTCGCCCCAAACGCACCAACACGGCGTCGTTGGCTTGCCAGTGCTCCAGCCCGCCGAAGGCCTCCTCAGCATGTCCAAGACGATGGGCTACTCCGGCTCCGGGCCACTCGTCAGCACCTTCGACGACAAAGACTTCGTGCTAGAGATGATAACCGACACGCACAAAGGCGCCATCGTCAGCCGGCGCGGCGGCCTCAGCACCGCAGACGCCGAACTCGGGCCCATCACCACCATGAACATCAGCTTCACGCAGGCCGTCCGCTACGCCGGCCTCGTCACCCTCACCTGGACCTCCGCCTGCGAAGCTGCCAACGACGAGGTCCACTACGCCGCCGCCCTCGTCGACGGCAAACCCAGCGTCAACTTCACCTGGCCCGACGGCTCCACCAACACCACCACCCCGGGCGACATGCCCATCTTCATGTGGACCGCCTCGCCCAAAACCCCGAGCGGCATCCCCCTCGGCGGCACCACCTACATCGCCCAAGCCTCGCTGATGCGCGCCTACACGCCCTCCCCCCTCAGCGCCGCCGCCGGCATCACCGACTCCCCGCTCCCCGGCGTCTGGATCTCGCGCGTCAAATGCACCCCTACTATGAGCTGGCACGTCAGCGCCTGCGCCGCGCACGACGGCCGCACGATGCACAACTGCACCGCCAGCCCCGGGTCCAACACGACGGCGCTCGACACGGTCGCGCTGGACGCGCTGGCGGGGTACATGACGGCGGTGCCGTGGCTGCTGTACCTGCGCAACGACTACACCTTCCGCATGACGCTCGAGCCGTTCTACGTCATGCCGACGACGGCGCACTACGCGCGCATCCTCGGTGTGCTCGCCGAGTCCATCGCCGCCGTCGCGACGGCGGGTTACTTTGGCACCGCGACGGTGCCGACGGTGGGCGAGCCGCCGCGCGCCGTGTATGTTGTGCGCGTATATGTGCTATTTATCCTGCTGGGGCTGATCTACGCGGTGGTGGGGCTGAGCGCGGCGGATGTGTGGTATAGCCGGGCGAAGCGGCTGCCGTTTCGGAAGGCGACGTTTTTGACGATTGCGTATGCGGTGCATGGGAGGGGCGTGGAGTGGGATGAGGGGGGTGGGGGGTGTGGGTGTGTGATGAGCAGAGGGGAGTTGAGGAGGCGGAATAGGGTGGGGTTGCGGTTTGGGGTTGATGTGGTGGATCGGTTGCATGTTGGGTTTGCGGGGGAGGTGAGGGGGTGGATGGGTGGGGAGGAGGAGGAAAGGGGGGAGGAGGGGGTATGAGAGGATTGGGGGTTCTTGATGGTTTATGCGTTATGATTTATGCTTGATGATGAAATGATGAGAAGAGCGATGTAGAATGCTGTATACCCGCGAGTTTGAAATAGACGAGATTGATAATGGCAAGAAAGTAGTCTGTATACACTCCTGTTTCTACTGCATGAGGTGCTTTAGAAGTTTCGATAGTTACATACATCTAAACATGATGTAGGCTCTTAATTTGGAGCAAGTCTACAAGCTTGATGTGCTACCTTTGTAATCTGAGCTTCGTCGTCTACGACTCAAGGAAAGGATAGTGGTATACTTGTCCTAGACTCGAGAAAGAGAGTCGGAAGGGCGCGAACTTGGCAAAGACATCTAACAGATTCTTGGGCTGCTTCTACACCTTCCCAAACCTTTTACACGCTTTTGGCAACCCGATTTTAATCGGCGCTCACTACTGAGGCAATTCTCATCCATCAATCACGTGTTGGATAAAGCGGATGAGGCATGCTTATCTATAGAGGATCGTGATATGAGACAAGGCCAGCACTGCGCCGAGTCTGTGACAATGTGACGATGTCCGCGGAGGATACGAGAATGCTGACGTTGGTGCCCGCCTTGGGGAGCTACGTAGTGGAGAAGGTGATCGTGACAGGCTATAAATAGGGCTTTGATAGTTGACGACCACTAGAAGCATGGGCGTCTGAACGGTCGGCAGAGCCCGCGAGAGCGTGGCAGACGAGTTTCCGGCGAGTCATCACTCACCTGCCGGGAAGAGGTCGTGTGTGCCCTGTTTGAGACTGAGATGTGCGCGCAAGGGTGCTCAAGGTGAAACACGCGCGCAAGGAATAGTGATGTCGGGAGCAAGGATGCAGAGAAGAGCATACGACATCGGCCGATAGAGTCAATGGGATACAGGAAGTTAATGGTATTTCTAGAGAAGAGAGAGGGAATCTACGAGTAGGAGAAACTCATGAAGGCCAGCGACGCTGTTTGAGACGCATCATTTACCGGTGGGCGGGTCAAACAGTGAGGGTCTCGGGGCTGCAGGATGGAGCCAACCTTGCTCCCGCAGCGACTCCCTCGCGGCTCGACACGTCAGTTGTGAGGCAACGAGGCTGAGCTTCGTGACGTTTGCGAGGTGACCAGGCCGGCATGCTGCCGTCTACCCATTGGCAGCCGCGGAGGCATCGTGAACTCGTGAGGATGGGAGCAGCCGGTGGCGGATTGGCACGCCCAGAGCCCCATCCGGCGGAGTGCATGCCGTCTCTCGTGCCGCGCGTGGCATCCAACGGCGTGACGGGTGATTTGTGTGGGCTGCTGTCGTACCGATTTTTGCTGGTGATACCCTGCTGGCCCAGACAAGGCTTTGGCCGTGGTTTGCGCGACGGCAGACAGGCGGCTGGGTCGCTGGGCGAGCAGCTCGGCCGGCTCGCTCAAACCGCAGGCCGTCGGCGGATTCTTATACGGTGGCCGCTTCATCTCTGATCGGGGCGCGCGCAGCAAGTTGGGCGCGTCAGCTCGCGCGAAGCAGATCTCATCTTAACGGCGGTGGCGTTGGGCCAGCGAGAGGTCGCACGGCGGGAGTCAAGCTTTTTAGCGCGCCCAAAGCAAATTAGCGCGTGCCAATGCTGCGTGGTTTCCAGGACAGCCAGCTGCTCGCCCTCGTCCCGCCCGTGCGACCAGCAGCGAGCCCCTTCACCTCCTCAAACACGCAGCAGGAGCGCTTCACGGCTCTCAAACACGCTCGCTCGCCGTCCTCACCCCAAGTCGCTCGTTCTAGCATTGCATTAGTTGTCGATAGCGTCCCTGCGCCCGCTGCAGCAGGCTAGGTACCGGCTCCTCACATCCCGCGCCACCACCAATCACCACCCTCGACCCGTCTGCAACACTCCGCATCCTTGGAAATCGTCATGCCCGCCGCGGCTTCCTCCTGACCGTCGTCCAAGGCCTGGCTCTTGTCCTCCGACATCACCACCCTCACCCACACCTCTACGGAACCCCCCCTCAATTATCGCTGTCGCCCGGCTCAGGCAATGAGGATGGTGTCCTCGTCGCTGGCCTCCCGGGCGGGCACTATTGCGACGCTGCTCGCGTCGCTCTGGCTTGCCCGTGGAGCGACCGCGTTCAGTTTTGCTCCCATTGCTTCACCTGATCTCGACTTGACCGACCTCGGCCGCGTCGCCCTCGCCGGCGACTTCGACTCAATCTCCCTCTACCAATTCGAAGGACAGAACGAAAATGCCGCATCGCCGAGCGCTGGCTCGCTGCTTACCCGATTCCCCAATGGCGTCTTCACGTCACTGCAGGAAACCGATGGCGAAATCCGCGCAATGTGTCCCTTCATCTCCAATGGCACCCTGCAGGGCATAGTCTTCGGAGGGAACTTCACCAGCGTTGGCGGCGTCGCTGCGCAAGGCATTGCCCTTCTCAACGTCGACAACGCCAACATCACCGCTCTCCCAGGCCTCAATGGATCTGTCAACGCCCTCTTTTGTGACAAAGACGCTAGCAGAGTCTACGTTGGAGGATCTTTCACCGGCGGAGGTGCTCAGAACGCAATTGTTTGGATAACGGATTGGACAAATATGCCCTTCTCAGGATTCAATGGACCTGTCACGACCATCGCGAAGGCATCCAACGGCAACATCATCTTTGGTGGAACGTTTGATGGATTGGGAAATACCACGACACCGAAAGAGAAGGACGTTCAGGTTATTCCCGTCGGCTCTGCCAACATCACCGCCGTTGCAACGACAACCACTGCTGGCTTCAGCGATCCTCGAAATATCATCTGCAAGACTGGGTCACAGGATGGCCCAGGCAATACGTGGCTGTTGGAAGACAACGCTCCCGGCTTCTGGCAGGCGAACTTTGGATTTGGGTTCCAACCGTCCAAGCTGCGTCTCTACAACACCGTGCAGTCTGATCGAGGTACCAAGGAGTGGCGCTTCACCGCACTTCCTGACGGCGGCATCATGAACTTTACCTATATCAATAGTGCCGGCGAGACGGCATATTGCGATTCGAGATGTCCGCTACCGCAGAACAACAACACCTTCCAGGACTTCCACTTCGTCAATACCGTTGGAATGAACAGCTTCCGCATCGACATCTCTGCCTGGTACGGTCAAGGAGCAGGGCTCAGTGGCATTGAGTTGTTCGAGAATGACATCTATTCGTTCGCTGTCAATGATTTCAACGAGCCCCTCTGTGACGGCGTCAGCACCACTGGAGCCAGCTCATCGTCTACCGGCCCTTGGAGTGTTTCCCCATCAGGACAAAGCAACGCCCAATACTTGACTGCCAACTTGCAAGGGTCAAATATCACGGCCGATTCTGCTGAGGTCGTCTTTAAGCCTGACATCAAGCAGTCTGGCAACTACACCGTCACCATCTTCACTCCTGGATGCACTATAGACAACACCTGCGGAACTCGTGGCAAAGTTAATGTTACCGGCACGATGGCTGCTTCGGCTAGAACCGGAGTGCAGCCATTCCAGTCCGTTGAGCTGTTCCAGACCAACATGTTCGACAAGTACGATCAAATCTACTATGGCTACGTGGATGCCAACGACGACGCTTTCCGCCCTACTATCACGCTTACTCCCGTTGCTGGCCAAACAGGGCCATTGACAGTCGTAGCTCAGAGAGTCCGATTCGAACTGAACTCGCCAACCACTGGTGGCCTGAACGGCCTATTCGAATATGATACAAACAAGCAGGTTGTCAGCAGCGACTTTTCTACTTCTGCTATCGACGTTGCTGGCGCTGGTCTGAGTCCTAGCCAGGCCCCCGTCACATCTATTCTCGTAGACGGTGACACTTTGTACGTTGGTGGCAACTTCACAGGCGACGGATTCAGCAACATCTTCTCTGTTAGTGGTGGCAATGCAACCAGCCTTCCCGGGAAAGGTCTGGATTCAGAAGTTATGACAATGTACCAGAACGGTAGCACCCTTTATGTCGGCGGCAACTTTACCAATACCGAGGATGGCAAGAGTACCGGATTGAAGGGTGTTGCTGCGTACTCGACTACTAACAAAGCATGGTCGCCTCTTGGTGCAGGTGTCAATGGAGTGGTCATGTACATGGTGCCTGTCCCTCTCAACTTCACTGAAGAGAACACTACAGAGGAGTGTCTATATATCAGCGGCACTTTTGACAGTGTATTTGGATCCGGCAAAGACAAGACATTTTCGACGGACAACTCCGCCATCTGGGTTCCGTCTCGCCAGAATTGGCTACACAACCTCAATCTCACCACCATCTCCGTCTCCGGCGTGCTTATGGCCCAATCCGAAATTCCTGGCTCAGCGCCAATTTTCTCTGGGTCTGTCAGCTCCCAAGCCTTTGGTGCAAGCGGTGCAGTTCAGTTGACCTCAGGCAAAACTCTGGGACTTGAACAGTACCCGATCAGCGTTCAACCACAAACTTCGTCCGTTTCATTGCGCAAGCGAGCTATCAACGGCCAGGAAACGATCTCTGGAGTTGTCACTGGTCTCATTTACACGGAAAACAACCTGAATATCACGCTCTTGGCTGGCCACTTTGCCGCCACAGGATCCGATGGCGCTAATATCACAAACCTGTTGTTCGTCAATGGCTCAAACTCCGACATTGTTACTGGAATGGGTGACGGTATCAACTCTGATTCCGTGTTCCTTTCCGTCGCAGCTTATGGAACCACTCTATTTGCGGGAGGCGTCATCTCTGGGAAGGTCAATACCAACAACGTTGGGGGATTGGTACTTTACGATCTAAGCACTGCCTCATATGCCAGCATTCAACCCGCTGGCCTTCAAGGCAGCGACGGCGCAGTGACCGCCATTGCACCCCAGCCAGATTCCAAGGACGTTTATGTCGGCGGAAACTTCCTTTCGGCGGGAGCTTTGAGCTGCCCATCTGTGTGTATCTGGAATACCGAACGTAGTCAGTGGGTGTCACCCGGCAATGGCCTTTCAGGCAACGTCTCCTCCATGACCTGGATCTCCAACAACAACCTGCTTATCGCCGGAAACCTTACCGTTAATGGGAATACCACGACCTTGGTAACGTTCAATGCTCAGAAGCATGAATTTACCGAGTTCACTGGCGCTAGTACGGTTCCTGGTCCCGTCACTGCGTTCTGCCCTGCCAACAATGACGGCTCGCAATTCTGGGTTGCTGGAACCGCTAGCAATGACACGGCTTTCCTAGAGAAGTTCGATGGTGAGAAATGGGTCCCCGCTGCTACTGGCCTCGGTGCAGGTACCGATATCCGCGGTATTCAAGTCCTCTCTCTATCAAAGGACCACGACAAAACCGATCTCCTCGAGAACAACCAGGTTCTACTAGTCCTAGGACAGGTCAACGTCACCGGTTTCGGTAACGCATCTGCGGTTCTATTCAATGGAACGGCCTTTACCCCCTTCATCCTGTCGAACACGGGCACCAATAGCCCAGGAAGCCTGTCCCAAGCCTTCGTAGAGAACCCTCAAAACTTCTTCCACTCTAAGAGTAGGTATATATTTCTCGTCGTCAACTACGATCAGAGAAGCTTCGAATCACAACCCCCCTCCCCTTGTTTGCCCCTTACCTTGCACCCCCATTCCCTCTGTATTACAGCCTTAGAACCCCATCTAACCGTCCTAGAAAAACATCTGGCCCTTGGCTTCGTTGTCCTAATCGGCTTAGCCATTGCTCTCGCCATCACCTTCCTGGTCGTCGTCCTCGGCATTCTCGCCGAACGACTGCGCAAAAAGCAACAAGGCTACGTGCCGGCAAACCAACAGATGTTCGACAAGAGCAGCAACCTCAACCGGGTTCCACCAGAACACTTGTTCGGCACGCTGCATGGCAACGGCAATGGGCGAGGTCCGCTCTGATGCTGAGAAGTTGCTGGAGCATCTCTCTTCTTTACGACGTAACGGGCTTGGGGGTTTCCGACACTTTGTACAAATTTTCCATCATGGAGTTAGTGGTACGGAACGGGGGCGCACCCGGGACTGGGAGGCACAAGAAAAACCTCTCTTCTTGTCGATCGATTTTGGTTTCCATATGGTACGTATGGTGTGCATCTAGAGGCGTTCTGCGTGTTTTTATTTTGCCCAATATGCCCACACATCCCCTGGCGGTTTGCTGGATTCGTGGTCGGCTGGAAGGGTGGATGGGCTGGGACAGTATGGTCCGGCTGGTGGGATGGTACATTCTCCGGACTGGCGACCGGAAAAAACTCCCTTGACCAACTCTTCCCCTGGACCGGCGACTTCCAGCTTTTGTCGCATGCATAGCGACCCCCCCTTCTACTCGACTCAACTTTCCTTTTTTTTTTGTGTGTTTTTCTCTCAACTCGGGCAGAACTTTTCCAACTGCCTTTTTGATACCACGGATACGATTGCCGACTCCGCGACTTGAATCGCACCGACTACTACTTCCGCCGTTTTAATGTGTTGCTTTCCGATAAACCTCTTCCGGGCGATGCGATGGATGGGAGGATGGCAAAGAAGGGAAGATGGCAAGCGGGTTGGATGGATGGATGGATGGATGGAGTGGTGATGAGTGGGTGGATGTAATTAATTGGGCGTGGGGTGGGGATATACGATGCTAGGCGACCCAACGTCTCTGCTGTTGGGGAGGGGAGAGCGGAGCCACACTTGAAGCTTTTCTGAGTTGTGGTGGGGATGCCATGGGGTAGATAGTATTGAATGGGATTCAATGGGAAAAGTTGATATTATAATTGACCTTGGTGTGGTGCGGGTGGTGTTTGCTTGCTCTTAGGGGTAGAAGACTGACAACAACTATTGCGAGGTGTACCCCTGTTTATCATGTTGCGTAGAGACGACGTCCAAGACGACTATGGCAACCAGCAGCAACATCAAGCTCTTTTATATATACGAGTATGATCAAAGTATATCAAAGACTCAAATCTGTACACAAGAAGCAATAAAC
This sequence comes from Mytilinidion resinicola, assembly GCF_010093595.1. NCBI lineage: Eukaryota > Fungi > Ascomycota > Dothideomycetes > Mytilinidiales > Mytilinidiaceae > Mytilinidion > Mytilinidion resinicola. Next base: position 521,510 of record NW_022985451.1, on the reverse strand, counting down.
ACCCTCTCCAATGGCCCATCTCAAAAACTCCGGCCATGGTTTCCCCTCCAATGCCTGAAGCGCCTTGTCATAATGCTTGCTTGCGTACACACACGCGGTTAACCTCAAAAGACCCCGAGGCATTCTAAAGCTCATCCCTTCCCGGGAACTTCAACTCCCAACTGCGCGGCCGCATCGGCAGCCCGAGCCAGTAGTCCCAAACGCGGGACATCTCGATAATGAAGATCTTAAATCTGTACCCAGGGGGAAAAAAAATCGAATCGTCAGTTTGCGTTTCCTGACTTCGGCACATCGTGTCGGTGGATGGATTTCTTGGTTAAACTCACACTTTCTCCGGTATCGCCAACCAGCTCTTAAACACGTAGATAAACGCTCGCGAAACGAGGTCGAACTCCTCCCAGAACTCCTCCATGAACGTCAGGCCCGCGCGGTTCGAGCGCGAAAAGTCGGGGAAGCCGTCGTCGTCGGCGGCATCCACAGGCTCCTCCTGCTCGTCCTTCTCCGCGTCGACGTCGAGGGAGAGTTTCGCCTTCACGGCCTCAGCCTCCTCCGTCGGCCACGCCTCGAACGTCTTGACGCCGTCGCGCTCGTCGATCATGCGCCGGAACTGCTTGATGGCCGACAGGCTGTGGCTGAGGCGGTCCATGGTGTTGAGCAGCGCGACGAGCTCGGTGCGGCGCAGCGGCGGGTCCTTGCTCGAGTCGTGCTCGTCGAACTCGAAGAGCACCTTCAGCGCGGTGCCGTAGCCGGCCGTTTGCACTTTGCCCCACAGGCGGCACTTGTCGCAGCCGACGCAGTCCATGATGCGCGAGACGTTGCGGAAGCGGTTGCGGAAGTCTTCTTTCAGTGTGACGCCGGAGCCCGGCTCGCGGAACATGACGCTCTCGTCGAAGATGGCGGCGCCCGAGGGCATGGCCGAGGCGAGGCGGAGCACCATGGCTTTGGTGATTTGGTCCTGCTCTGGATCGGCGGAGCAGAATTCGTAGTCGGCGACGTGCTGTTTTATCTTGCCGACGGCGCGTAGGATCAGAGCGTAGTTGAAGTAGAGGTTCGAGATGCGGTCGGGGAAGTTGTGCAGGCGTTGCTCGTAGCATGCTAGATTTGGGGACCATTGGCCCGTGGTTTGGTTGAGGTAGTCCCAGCATAGGTGGGAGGAAATGGAGGCGTGCATGCCGCTGACTACGCGGTAGAAGACACGCTTCTCGAGGCAGTCGTCGTCGAATTCGATGGGGTCGAAGCCGGACGAGCCGCCCTGCGCGATGGCGGATTGGACGCTGGCTTGCACGCTCCGCTCGCGCAAGACGTTCTGTAGAGCATTCGCGGCTTCGAAATTAGGCGCTCCAAAACCACCAAGGGGCGTGTTGCCGCTGGACAGTTCCGCGGGTCTCGCGGGCTTGGAGAAGCAGTTTTCGCGGTATATGGCTTCCCAGACCTGCTGAGATCCAGCGCCGGCGTACCCAGTGAAGCGTTCCGGGTTGTCTTTCAGGCTCACGTAGTCACCTTTTGCGCTTGCGCCCTCATCGTCGGGCACGCAGAAGTCACGCTCGTCGCATTCGTCGTCATATTCCACCACACAACTCTCTCCAACGTTTTCTCCCAGCTTTCCTTGTAAAGGCTTGGCCTTACGCTCTTTCTGCTGTCTCTTGCCAGGGTGCTGAGCAGTTGGTCCCTCCAGTCTTCCCAGCTCATGCGCCCGCCAAACTAACGGAATGTCCTCCTCATTTTCCAGCGTATTCACGGCACAGGCGCGGTTCCCACACATGCCATTCTCGTCGGACCAAAAGGGGCATTTCTTGTTGTACAGATTCAGGCGGTAGTGGGAGAAGAAGTCGGTATTCTGGGTAATCGAGTGGAGGTACGGGTGGATGGCGTCGTTGAGGCTCTCGAGGGTGGAGTAGGAGGCGCAGGCATCCGACACAATAGCTCCAGGTTCAAACTGCGGCACACGTTTAGGACTCTTCCTCTGGATCTGGATCTTCACGGCGGCCGCGGGCGCGGGGCACGCGAAGGAGAAATTGCTTACTTCGCACACGTTCGGCGGGAGCGGATGTGACTTGGTGGCATGCGATGCCGCGCGCGACGTCCCCAGCAGCGCGAACACTGCCAGGTAGAAGCCGTGCGCTGCGGTCCGCATGGTGCTGTTGCTGTCCGAGCCAGGCCTTGAGGTACTCCAGGTGTTAGCAGAGGTCCATCCAGTGCAGAGTCCGGGTGAGGCGGAGAGTCCTACTTACAGACAGAGTACTCTGGCGGATTATATGTATATTCGGTGGTTACGAGCGGGTGGGAGGGATTGGCCAATCGCCTTATTGAAAAGTTTGGGTCAAAGAGGACAGATGGGGGGTGCTAGAAAGTGGATGTTGAGGACATGGGTGTGGCGGTCGAGACAAAGGAAGTCGGGATTATTCAGGGCAATATAAACTAATAGGGAGCGGAAACATGACACGGGGAGGACAGCAGCATGTTAGTGAAACTCTTGGAATGATTATATTTGGAGCTATACAGGGGCGGCAGCGGATTGGAAATCACGCCGTCCTCAGGCCATGCGGTTGGTTTGGAGTTACAGAAATCTGTCCTTCCGCGCCACCACGCACCGCCACCGGACGAGTTGGTGATGCGCGGAGAGTGGCGGCGGGAAGCGATCCATGTCTTCGAGACCCTTGCAATATCAGCCGACGAAGGGCCTATCGAAGGCTTCGGGTGACATGACTGCCTGCACTCCTCTCACCCTCGGATTCACAGCACTTCTCTGCGATCCGGAATCCCTTGGTAAAGGCAAGCCCCGACCCTCCATTTAAAATGGCACAAGAAGCACCCACGGCTCCATGGCACGCTTCATTCCCTGCACCACAGCACACTGCGCCCCTCCTCACGCGCGACGCCGCTCTTCCAGCTCTTGGATCGGGACAGCTGCTCCTCGTTGACGTGCGCCGGACCGACTACGAGGGTGGGACCATTAAAGGGAGTCTCAATCTGCCGGCTCACAGCTTCTACCTGAACCGGGCCGCGCTCTACGACCTCTGTACGCGAGCCGGTATTAAGGACGTGGCGTTCTATTGCGGTACGTATTGTGCTTGGGCCCTCATAAGGCTGAATAGGCTCAAGAGCCTCATCTGCACGTGGTAGCTCGTGGAGGGCGCTTGTGCAACCTTCTAGAACCATTCTACAAGACAAAGAACGCAGCGGGAGTTGCAGCACACCATCGCAGACGTTGTCACGGATCCCATTCCTGATATCTGTAGTCCGCACGCTAAAGCTTCGCCCTTAGGTTCGTCCAACGGTCGGGGCCCCCGGTGTTCGGGCTGGTTCGCCGACTTCATTTCCGAAAAGGGCGGCGAATCGTCTATACGGGCTTTGACTCTGGATGGCGGGATCAAGGGCTGGGTCAATGCAGGTGGAAAGTTCGTCGAGAGCATGGAGGGATTTGAGCCGGAATATTGGAAGCAGTTTGCACAAGATGGAGCAACTTGTTAGCCGCTACTCTATTCTAATCAAAACGCCTCGACTCAATGATTCTTTGGAAACACGCAGCTTTAAGACGAAGCACGGGGCCGTTGATTAGAAAAGAAGTTCGTGAGCTGATTAGACGTGCTGGAATTTCTATCCGTGCCCACTTCTAGTGGTATGTCCAAGTCCATGGCACAGCATTGCAGCATAGCGCCGTCTGAGCTGGCCTAGCGGTATTACCAATTGCTCAAGATGAGGAAACTCCCTCTCGTTCAAATTCGTACAAGTTCATCGAGGCCTTTCAGACAATTCCAGACAAGCATACAGGCTCGCCCAACCTTCTTGAAAGAGACGAGTACGAAAACATACCCTTGTATGGAATTGTAACAATTTACCACAACTACACCTCATCTATGGATTCCTGCAATAATTCAGAAAGTATTCACGCCTGTAGTAATGGATATAGTGAGCTGATGTCAGGGTCTAAAAGGCCCAAGCTTCACCGCATCCCTGCCGCCAGCCTCGTGAACCACCAGCAACGTCTCAATTGAGCAGCACCTAACCGTCAGACTCCTCCTTCAAATTCATCCTCAATGGCTTTGTCCTCCTCACAAGTGCCTTCGCCAGGCCATGTTCTCGTAACAGGCGGCTGCGGCTTCCTGGGCCACCACATTGTTGACCTCCTGCTCGAACGTCACCCTCAAACCCGCGTCTCCGTCCTCGACCTCCGCACGACCTCGAACCGCAGCTCGAACCCCAATGTCTCCTACTACGATGGTGATCTCACAGACAAGGATGCGACCAAGGCGCTCTTCCAGAAATTGAAGCCTGAGGTGGTGATCCACACCGCAAGCCCCCACCACACCGCAAAGAATGAAATCCTGTTCAAGGTGAACGTGGATGGCACGAAAGCGCTTCTAGAGGTGTCCCAGGAGACGGGTGTTAAAGCCTTTGTGCATACGAGCTCCGCAAGTGTAATACATAATCCCGAGGAAGAGCTAGTCAATGCGGACGAGACGTATCCATTGATCGCGGGAAAGGAACAACCTGAATACTATACCAGTACAAAGGTGGGTCATATCCCATGATGCCCATCGCGCATTGACGGTAGAGCTGCTAGCTTCCGCCAATCCCTAGCAGAGCGATATGCATCTTGCCAAAAATCATAGATACAGAACGCTAACTAAATACAACATCAGGTCTGGGCTGAATCAGCCGTCCTCGCTGCCAACCGCACTCCCGCCTCCTTCCTCACCTGCGCCATCCGTCCCGCCGGCATATTCGGCGAAGGTGATGTCCAATTGCTGCCCAAGATGCTGAGCGCCTACTTCAAAGGCCAGCACAAGTTCCAGATTGGCGAGAATCAGAACCTCTTCGATTTCACCTACGTGAAGAATGTCGCTCACGCGCATCTCCTCGCCGTCGTCGCTCTTCTTACCACTCACAAAAAGCTTCCATCGATACCTCTGGACACAGAGCGGGTGGATGGCGAGGCGTTCCTGGTCACCAACGGTCAGCCGGTATACTTCTGGGACTTCCCTCGCCAGGCTTGGAAGGAGGCGGGCAACACCCTGCCTATTGAATCCGTCTGGCATTTGAGTTTTGGGACTATGATGGTGGTGGGCAGCTTGCTGGAGTTGGCATGTTGGCTACTAGGAAAGACGCCGAATCTCAACAGACAACAGGTACAATACAGCTGCTGGACGCGGTATTACAACATTGACAAGGCGAAGAGGAGGCTAGGCTACAAGCCGATCGTACCCCTCGAGGAGGGAATCAAGAGGGGAGTGAGGTACATCTTAGAGCAAAGGGAGAAAGAGGCGAATGGGGTTGCTGCGAAGAAGAACCTATAGGCGCTGCTGTACGAATCTAGTATTATGATGGATGGCACGCTTGCAATGTAATGGCAGGAGCATGTGTGCATAGTACGGTCCATATCTCTATCGCCCGTATTGTGCCGATATGTATGTTATGGAAAAGCATTTCTTTCGGAAAATCTTCGTGAGTTAGTGAACTCTCTTCCGCATCTACTTTTATGGAACCAGTATATAAATTGATTGACACTGTTCTGACGCCATTTCAATTACATGATAGGCATTTGGATTCTGAAGGAGATACCTTACCGGCCACGTTGGACACAGACAGAAAGGTGTATACACTAGATGTGTAACCCAAAGCTTGGGGTCTCATCGGAAACTTCCAACTCCACGAGCAATGACAGCACGGCGTAGGGAGACGTTCTCACAGCATTGTAGACTGATATTGGTTCCTCTCAACCCTCTCATCTCACGGCACAGACACCCACAGTCACCATCAGTATAGGCGCTTCGTAGACGCGCTACACGATAAAGTAATGAGAGCGCATATCCTTCTCGCCCTTCACGCCCTCTTTCACCTGCCTTTTCGGTTACATTAGCAAGTACACGACAGATATGAGCACAAGCTCTAAAGGGGAACCCAACCAGGTAGCCGCTTGACGGCGACCCCTCGAAGCCCACCTTAAATTTCGGCTCGACAAATCTGGCATGTTCTCTAGGTTATCAAGAGTTTGCTCGAGCAGCACTGATAGCAGCCGGCAAGAGGTCATTAATTGTGCTTCAGCCGTAATATCAAGGTTGCTACTTACAATTTCCCGTGGTTTTCTCTAGCATAAAAGTACCAGCCCAGATTCTGTGTATGTACATTAAGAATGACAGAGGGCGATATACACCCCCTTCTCAACCTCTTCTTCCCATTCCATGCTCAACTTCTTCGCCCTTATATATTGCCAGTATTCTTGCACTTGACGAGGAGGCCCGGCTTCTATCTTTCTTTTCTACCTCCACTAGTCCGGTCGATCGTTCCCGCAGGTGTCTCAGGCCTCTCAATCTCCTCTTTCTCAAGCTTACGCTTCTTCGTGAAAGCTTGCCGAGCGAACTCAGTATCTTCGGCATTTTCCTTGTCGCGCTGAGTATCCTCCACAGTCTTCGAATTCTCAGCATCAACCTTCTTCTTATCGCCCTCTTTCTCTATACGCTCCCAACGGGCGTTGCGGCTGCGAATTTCATCAAGCGCATTCGCGACTGCCATGTTCGTCTTCTCATCATGAACCTTAGTCTCAAGTTCTTTGATAGTGTCGCGTTCCCCCTCCTCGCACTCAAGCCGATCTAGTCGCTCCTCGTCTCCCCTCAGCGAGCTTAGCCGCACGCCACGGCCTCAAAGTTACGCTCTGAGTGCCTTGTGTACCATTGGTCTTCTTGGTAGCGACCCGGAGAACCATGGTTGCGAAGCTCACGAGCGACATCACGTGACTTCCAGAATACCACGTATTAGAGTTCCGAGCGTTCCCAAGTCGTTCAAGATAGTACGGGTCCATCGCTTGCATAGGGAGCTAAAAGGGGGCCCCGTGGGGAACGTTAGGCTTGGCGAAAGACCGTGGTCTGGTTTCGTCGTCCCACAAAACAATCTCAACAGCTACTCGCTAGCAGCTTTCCCCACACGCGCCGTACGTTCGAGAGTAGACTGATGCCTGACCTCATTCACCCACTTCACGTAATGCTACAACCAATATCAAGCAGTGTCTCCAAGTTGGGTGATCCTGCTAACGTGGAAGTATGAGCTGTTCCAATGCCGGACGTACATAGCTCAATCCATGGTAGAGGTAAGAGATTTTGGAGTAATCCATGGATGGGCTAAAACCTGGGGAACGAGGGGCATCTTTCGTCATCTCCTTACTCATTACCTTTATAATTCACTTCCCCCTTCACTGTCCAAAATGTCACCAAGCATCAAACCCCTAAACATAACAATCTATCCATCTTACAACATTTCCTCCATATACCAATATACCGCGCTATGCTTCATCCCGCAGCACGCACACGCACCCTCTCCCTCTCCCTCGCCCACGGCATCTCCCTCCAAACATCCGACCTGCCCGCCTCCCCGCCTTCCACCACTACAACAACTCCCACCACCCCGCGCACGCCCCGCTGGTCGCATCGCTTCTCCTTCGGCCGCCTGACCGCCGAGATCGCAGCAGTGCCGCTCGCGCCTCCCTTAATATACCCAAGCTCAGACGCCGTCGCCGTACCCTCCCGCCCATCACCACATACAACAACCCCACTCACATTCGCCCACATGGACTGGGCGCTACCAACCTATGGCGAGCACTACTCGCCACCCGACAACAGTAGAGTAAGAAGGCGGGAGAGCGACTGGCCCACCCGCCGGGAGATTGAAGCGGAGGCCGGTTGTGTGATTGCGTATCCGGGTGAGGCATCGCGGGGTTCGCGAGTGCGGTATCGGGAGGTGTTGGGGGAGGCAGAGGAGAGCGGTGACGAGGTTGGGACGGTGGAGGATGTGGAGCGGAAGAGGAGAAGGAGTAGTGTGGTGGATGGACTGAAGAAGGGGTTGGGGTGGGTGAGGAGGTTGAGTGCGGGGAGTGGGAGGAAGGGGAGTGTTGATGCGGTGGAGTGAGGGTTGGGGCGACTATGGATTTCGAGGGCGAGGGATGCCACTCGCGACGTCGTTCGCTTGAGCCGGCTGTTAGTCTATTCACGGTCGTTCACCACCGGGAAGTGTGCTTCGGTTATGTGTCCAACCCCTAGACAGAACCCAGGATGAAAGTGGTCGATTGATGGCAACTTTGATATTTTGCTAGCCTAGACGAATGACGAAATCAGATTACCTTATGACACTGTGGCAATACTTTACAAGTCCTTCAACAACCAGTGCATATCCTCTCCATCACTCTACTCGGTCTTCGGCTCGCTGTACATGCCCTTGAAATCCCAGTTGTTCAGATAGCCACAGCCAGCCTGCACGAGAACGTCAGTACTGTAAAGACAACCACCTTAACCAGAGCATTAGGCTTACACTGAGGTAGGTGGCAAATCCAAGCCATCCTAGATAGGGCGCGAGCAGCCAGCCACACACGGGGTCGACCTGGCCCCAGACGTAGGCCAGGTAGCCAGTAACGCCCGTGAGAGCAACGATATCGACGGTGGCTTCAATTGGGCGACGGAGGCCGAAGAACAGAGGCATCCATAGTAGATTCAAGCCGAGTTGGATTGTGTAGAGGGTGGCTCCTTGCTGAGAGGTATCAGCATTGGTCGAATCTCGAACATGAAGCAAGAAAGCAAACGAGAGGCATCTGTCCTCCAGTTCAAGCTGACAGCAGTAGGACGAGTTTGGCCTCGACGCGTGACCCCAAATAAAGCTGAGTGAATAGAGAGAAGCAAACTACGAACCTTGGCGAGGAGCAACTTGTTAGGGTCAAACGAGGCGATGCCAGCGTTCCACGCGCGGTAGGCCGTGTAGCCCATGGTGGCATACAACGCCGTCCATACCGGGCCGAACACCTGCGGAGGAGGGTCGTATGGCGGCTGTTTCAGAGCGAGGTGCTCATGATGCTTCTTGTCCGCTGGATCACCATGCATCAGTTAATATTTAAACTTGCAGGCAGAACAACATACGGCGGGTCGAGAAGCCAATGCCAGTGCCCAGAGCTACCGGCAGCAAGATTGACGCAGCTGGGTGCTCGAAGATGAAGGCCGGCAGCGTCAGGGACGGCACGTAGGATGTCATGATGCAAACGCGGTGGGTGTTCTTAGACGCTTTTCGGGTACCTGCGCAAGAACAGATAATAGGCTTGTAGTGTTTTGAGCTAAGATTGTATAAGATTAAGTGAATCAGCAATAAGACTGCACTTCAGCAGACACCCGCTCTTTTATGTCTTCCAAGGTTGCTCTTTGTCAAGGTTGTCTTGTCTCCTCATCGCCTGGTGGTCCGACCTGCCGTGACGCGCTCGCTCGCCAGAGTCACGGGAACGGATAAACCGAGCGCCAAGCCCCCGCGCCAAGCCGGGCCGAGCGTGGCTGCCGCGCAACAGCCTCATCAGCTCCAGCTCGTCCAGCCGCCTTCCAAACCTCAACACCAACCTGGACTCTCGTCAGGCCAGGCCACCAGCACGTCCTCGTGAGTGCAGACAATACTTGTTAGGCCTCCACCTTATTGTTCGTCTCCCGCCCCGTACAAGCCCTACCTTACGCTGCCCTTGCCCTTGTTCGCGGATTCATGCCGCCCCCTCCCAGCTTCTTCTCTTCCCCATCACCTACTGCGGACACTTATGTCGCTGCGAATGCCACCGCTAAGCGGCCGACGTCCTCTTATCGTCTTCACTTAACTAGCCCGCCCGCTTACCCCTCGTCACGTCCCTTATCCGTTATTATGACGACCTTCTCTAACGCGCCGTCATGGCAAACAGTCTCCCGGACGATTGTCGCCATCGCCGTCGCCCTACCGCCTACCGCCTGCCGTCGCAATCGCATGCCGCCCGTGCGCCGAGACAGCTATAATTGCTTGTCTAGCCGGGGGTTCTCTCGTGCTAATCAGCAATCCGACACAGGTTCAGCATCTACCTCCATCGATAGCACGATCATTCTTCGGCGCATGTTAAAGAGCCCTGCCTCTCTTTGAGCAGCGAAAGCCAGCCATGGATTCATACCCGTATGTCGTTTGAAAGTCAGGACAACGTATCCTGCTGATTCAATCCATCTTTAGCAACCGTGAAGCCGGTGTCGACTCGTACCGCCGCCGTTCGCCTGGTAAGAAAAGACATTCTCGATACTCGTTATCATGCTCGCCTACACGTCGTCCTACTCTCCAGTATCCATGAACGTGACCCTCCCTACTCCACATCCGATCCCACTCGTTTCCATCATTTCAGACTCAACTCGTCCCCTCTTCTTTCAGACTCGTACTCACTCTTATCTTCTTCAGCAGGCAATGATCGCCGACCTCGCGGCAGCCGTGGACGATCAAGATCTCCGCAACCAATCGACCGATACCAGCCTTCACGAGATCGGGATGACTATTACCCTGGAGGAGGTCGCGACGAGCGCGAACACCATCCTCGTCGACGCCGCTCATCGCCCCACGCCGTCCCGCCGACAATCGACAGATACGTCCCCGGCCAAGAGTCACCGTTCACGCCTACGCTCACGACGAACCCCGTCCCGAACCCGATGACCCTCGAGTTCCAAGTTGGATTCAATTACTTCGCGGAGTGGTGGCGCATGGAACAGCTCATGAAGGAGGAGAAAGAGCGCGCGAAGAATGGTGGCAGAAAGCCCGTGTTGAAGGGTGAAAAAGAGGCTCGGGAGGAGCGAGGGAAGGAGCGGGAGCAGATCCAGATCGCGTACGACGAGTACAAGGAACAGCTGCAAATTCAGATGGCCCGCACTTTTGTTCGTCTCCACAAGAATGAGGAGTGGTTCAGGGAACGCTACGACCCTGAGTGCAAGGCCAAATTCCGCGCAAAGCTGGCAGAATTTCGTCAAGCCGCATATGCGCAATGGGAAGTGGATTTGGATTCGGGTGTTTTCGACGAATTCACTCTTGAGGGAATCTACAAGAACGAGAGCAACGGCGCCGGCGGTCTTGTCGAGAAAGAGGAGGGTGAGACCACTGCGGCTAATGAGGTCCTCGGTGTTGGAGATCTCCTGCCCTCAAGAGGTGGCGATCTTCGCGACGAAAACGCCCTCAACCAGCCAACGCTTCTCATAAAGACCATATCTCCTTCAGTTAGTCGCGACAAGATGGAGGCCTTCTGCAAAGAGCACCTCGATGAAGGTCCAGGTGGTTTCAAGTGGCTCAGTCTGAGCGACCCTAATCCCCTCAAGAAATGCCATCGAATTGGTTGGGTAATCTTGAATCCTGAAGAGGATGAGCCAATGGAAGAGGACCGGGGCGATGGCCGCGACGCTGAAGAACTCGAAGACAATGGTATCAAGCTTGAGTCGGAGTCCTCCGCACCCGTGGGCACTGCTAGTAAGGCGCTCGCTGCAATCAACGGCAAGACCATCATGGATGAAGAGCGTGGGAACTTTACCTGCCATGTCGGAATTCACGAACCACCCCAGGTCCCGCGAAAGAAGGCTCTTTGGGACCTCTTCTCTGCACCCGAGAGAATAGAGCGAGATCTACAGTTAGCCGAGCGATTGGTTGCTAAGATGGATGCCGAACTTGGACCTGAATACGATGGCGTCGGCAAGATCGAACAACGTGTGGATGAGCTTCGTACTAAGGGCTGGCTACAACCTCCGGTCAATGCCCCTGCCAAGAAAGTGAAGGTGGAGGAAGAATTGGAGGAAGGAGAGGATGCCACCATGGATGACGAAGATGAAGAAGGAGCTTATGAAGACGAGGTCGACGACGAGGAGCTGCTTGCCAAGAAGAAGAAGCTTGATCTTCTGATTGAATATCTTCGTCGCGTGTTCAACTTCTGTTTCTTTTGCGTCTTCGAGAGTGACTCTGTTCACGAGCTTACTCGCAAATGTCCTGGAGGCCATCTTCGTCGACCTCGGTCCAGTCTGACCACCGCGGCGAAAGCAACTGCAAAGGCTACAGCAGAGGGTGTCCCGTTTCCGTACAAGAAGCAGGAGTCAAGCGCAGACGCCGAAATGGCCTTGTCGCCAGTTGAGCAGAAGAAGACCCCCCAGCTTGGTGTCAAGACTCAACAGCAGCTCCAGCGAGCTTACAATTGGGTCAAGACATACGAAGACAAGCTGCTCCAAATCCTCGAGCCAGATAGCGTGGATATCAAGAAGCTGGGTGGTAAGCCACTGGAAGAGGCCGTCGAGGACGAGCTCACCAAGCACGTGAGGCAAGAAGACGAGTCCAAATGGCGCTGCAAGGTGCCAGAATGCACGAAGCTCTTCAAAGGCAGGGCTTTCTGGCGAAAGCATGTTGAGAAGCGCCACCCAGAGTGGTTCGAAAAGATGCAGCAAGATGTAAGCAAACATTTTGGATTCGTTATGCTCAGAAGTACTAACTAATAGGTGCTAGGTGAACTTGGTGAATGTCTACGTGTTGGACCCTGCGCACATCGCACCTTCGCGTAGTGATGCCAACAGCAACGGACATTTCCCCATGAACAATCATCTCACTGCCGGCACGCCGCGCGGATTCAACCTCTCCACCATGCCCTTCATCCCGGGTGGCGTTGGCAACGGCTTCCCAGGCTCCATGGGCATACAAGGATTCATGAACCCTGGAGGCATGAACATGAGCAGCTGGAACGGCATGGGGGATGACGATCGACACCAGTCAGGACCTCGACGAAACGGCGGCAATAGATTCAACAATCGGGCGCCGGGCCCATACGAGCGACAGCAGCGAGACGGCCGTAATCAGCGCTGGAACTCTGGTCGTTTGACGCCTCCGCGAGGAAGCGGGGGTCGTCCTAGCAGCGGCCGGAATCTGGAAGGTGGTCCTGGCACGTTCCAATCGCGCGATGTGATCCCGGAGCGTAAGTTGCGGAGCTATGAGGACCTCGATGCTGTTGGTGGAAGCAGCGCTGAGCTCAACTACTAGCTCTGTGTACACAGGCTTGACATGTTCTGGCTGTCTTCGATGCACTTTCAGGATAGCTGGTTTGCGTGATGCTGTCCTTTCCAGGCGGTCTTTTCCAGGCGCGTGGGCCATGTCGTGTTGGGTTGCATATGATGAGAGTTTGGAATGAGCTTGCTCATATCTGGCTTGCACTTTGTAAGAATATTTGGGGGCTGGGTTTATCCAATTTTGAGCTTCGGAATGCTGAGAGGCCATCGTGCCATCTTCGGCCTTTCGTATGCTTTCTTCCCTTTCTGGTTCTCCGTTTGCGGACAACTATTTGCTCCTCGGGCATTTGCTTCTCGGGCAGCTAGATAAAACCGTAGGGAATTGAGGGAATTGAGAAAATTGACACATGCTCTTCTTCTATGATGTGCGGCTTGACTGATTATGAACGTCGGGCGTATTCGCCCAGCCTTATTGCAGGGAAGTTATTCCACATTGCCTATGCTAAGAGACACCTAGGACTGTGCACACTTGCCTGGCACCGCTTGAGGTCCTCGAACTGTAAAGCCACCATTCTGGCAAGTCTGATAGCTCTCAGGGCCACCCCAGACAGCTTTGAATTGCCCCTTGTATTCAACTTCAGCCAAGCTTGTCTGGGCAGCCTAGAATAGTAGTCCATAGGTCCATGGTGGGGTATAGGCCAAGCTTTGCTGCGGGGCTGATTCCAAGATGCAACTTCGCATCACTTCCCAGTTGAGAGCCCCCGTTGCGGCGGCGCCGGTGAGCCCTCTGACGGCAGCACCGTCCTTTTGAACCCTGGCCATGCCGTATTTGCCGTGAGGATTGCAGTGGATATTCAGGGCGGCTTCCTTCTTTTGTGCTGGGACGCGCTTTGTCACATTATTGACAACCTCAGCCCTAGAGCAGCCCGAGCGTCATCCGCGATCCAGCTGCGCCATTCCCCGGTGACGGAGCAGGCCTTGGCACAGCCTCAATCTTCAAGAAGTCGACCATCTGCCCAGGTGCACATGGCCTCTCTACGGTCCCCTCCACACCCCCAAAAGCTGACGGCTGCAGCTGCCCTCTTACTCACATCCCGGCCGCGACACTCAGGCTTTGTGCGGCTGACTTGACCTTCTGCCGCTTCGGGTTCGTCCCACCATTCGCACTGCTTCCTGGCCTATTTCACTACCTCTCGGCTGCTCAGGGGGATAGACGAGCAACGCCTTCGCTGCTACTCGCCATTGACACGCGTCGATACCTCACGCTTCCCCTAGACCCTATCTACGCCTCCATCGCCGTCCCGGCCAACCTGCACAGCGCCGCGAAGATACAGCATGGTGGCCATCGACCACACCTCCCCGCAGCGTCAAACTCCGGCCCTCAAGCTAAACGGCGCAGTTGAGCCAACCACAATGGATACCGTCCCGCCCCTTCAGAGTTCCGGGACGCCAGACCCATCGAAAGTCAAAAGGCCGGTACCAGCCAGAGCAGGCACCTCGAATTTCTCGAAGCTATCTACAAACACTGTGCCGCCGGAGGGTTCCATTCTTACCGGGAAGCAGGAACATTGTGAGTCGCAGTAACCGACTTGCAGGAAAACAAATAGTAACCATGATTCGTAGATCTAAAGCGACAGTTACTTTCAAAACAAACAAACTACGAGATTTCAGAGCTCAACTCACCCACCGCGCTCCAGCGATTTGGCGCCCCGTTCCGCTCAGACGCCGGAGAGGTCCCCCCAGAAGATTCCGAACTGCCTATCCTCCGCTATATCTTCGTGCACCATGTTCGAAACTTTCCGTTTCTCAACAAGGCCAAGGAGAAGGAATTTTGGCAGGACAAGCTGCAAGTTGTAGGTTATGCGACTGGACAAAGCACAAGAATGGCTACTAACGGAGCTATTGCAATGTTCTAGTTCCTAGAATCATTTGCGAACAAGCACATCTCGTCTTCGGAAGATCGGTTAGAGGAAACAAAGCGGAAAAAGCTGGCCGGGAAGGCTGAGAAGCTGGTGGAACTGATGATGGTGTCTGGCATACCCACAGCCTCAGGATATGAGGAGCGTATCCGGTTTTCGGAGCTTGAGGTTGTGGAGCGAGGCGCCAGTGAGAATGGCCTTGTCGTCAATGTTCCTAGCGGCCATGAAATAAATGGCTGGGACGTCAACGTAGCAGGAGTGCGAACCATGTCTGTCAAAAAGCACCTTCGATACCATACACATGCAGTAAGTAACGACAGGTCTACCAATCTTGTGGACGCATTGGAGTCGGAAATCGCTAATTCAATGGCAGGAATACCTCCTACGAGTCAAAAAAGCCGGGCAACCAGAGATCTATGTTGGTCGCCGTTATGCTGATTTCGTACAAGTCCACAAACGAATACGACTAGAGCTACCTGGAAAGGTCTTGTCTCCTCTCCCAAGGAAGAACAAGAAGAACTCGTTGTTGCGATCAGACGCAGATGATGATGCAGACTCCATTTCCTCAGGATCAACGCAAGAAGCCCCAGAACCTTATGATACAGGAAACAATGGCGGTGGCTTACGAAGCTACATATTTAGTAACCACCGTCGGAACGCATCCACTTCCTCTTTGAGAAGCGGCAAATCCCCACGAAGATCTGTTGATAATGTTGCTTTCAAAGAGCCACGAGTTCTGTACCGAGAAGAGCAACGAGTGTCTCTCCGAGCTTTCTTACGCACCTTTCTGCAAAACGAAATCATCTCTCAGTCTAGCGCAATGGTAGAGTTCTTGACCGGAAATCCGATCGAACTCAACGAGGAAGAACTGGAGGATATCGAGAGGCGGAAGGAGATGGATGAGAAGCGCATGGAAGAACAGAGGCAGTTCTACGAGATTGCTAGAAAGCGAGCAGCGGAGCTAGATGTTCATATGGAGAAGTTCCGGCGAGACATTGTAGAACGCAGTGAGTGTGGTGACCTTCAAATCAATCGAGCGTACACTAATTTGGTATAGATGGTTTGTCACACTTGTTCCGGGAAATCCGCGAGAAAAACACGATAGCAGGACTCAAACCTGAGTATCAGAAGTTTGCCGAATGGCTTCGAATAGAGTAGGTCTTCTAATTTCATGGCAGACACCAATACTGATATAATTTCAGAGTCGCTGCCACTCTGTATCATCTTTTCCTTGCCGAGGACAACTCGCCAGAGCTCTTTGCTCAAGCGAAGAGGATTCACTCTCTCGTACCATATACACTTTTGAAAAACGTCATTCGAATAGCCAACCCAGCGGCCGTCATGAATGGAGTTCTAGATCTTTTCCTAGCGCAACCCTTAGGCGCTCGTTCCCTCATGCAGCGCATGTTTGGAATGGCCATCAACGATGGAGTAAGATCTGTTCAAAAATCTATCGATACCCTCGCCTCGACCAAGATTCAGGATCCTGTGCTCGTCGAAAAGATCAAAGCTTTCACCCAGGCGAATGAGGATATCAAAGAGGCGATCAGGCTTGAGGCGCAAGAGGAAGGCGTCGATGTTGTTGTGACTATTCTTCGCTCCGAGCACATCTCGCCAGAGCTCACAGCGGAGCAAATAACCAAAGTCTTCAACGCTTACGTCGCGTGGAACAGCGCAGTAGAAAACACTCGCAGCCGTTCGATGAGCCGAAAGTCGAGTAGCTTTAGTGTGCTTAGCACCATCAGCAACAGCGCGGACAAGTTTGTTGACGAGGAGATGCGAAGCGGAGCGGAGCTGTTTGCACATTTGAAACAGCTTCTCAAGCTGTGTATGAGGCAGCGCGATAAGTTGATGATGATGCAGATTATCGAAGAGGTAAAATACTCCTTTCCCGCTACAAAGATGGCACATTCACTAATGCTCAACAGCCGACAACCCTACACCTATTCCGCGACCTGTTCTCGATCTTCTACGAACCCCTCGTCCGCGTCTACAAATCTGCGAATGTTTACAACAGCATCACAGACTTTGCCATGTTCGTCGACGACACCATCAAAACCATCGAAGCCGCCCAACGTCAAGACGTCTCAGCAGACCCCAATCAAACCGTGCAATCGTTCATCGACCTTTGCGCACGCCACGAGAATGACTTCTACAAATTCGTACACGAGGTTCACATTCACGATAATGGGCTCTTTGACCAGCTCATGGGCTGGTTGGAGGGAATCCTCGAGTTCCTCCGCAAAGGACCTGGGGGCGGGGGAAAGCTGGATATGAACGCGCTATTCCAGGGTGCCACGGATTCAGGACTCATCGACAAGCAACTAGCAGTCCGTGAGATCAACTCCTTGATCCGATGGCAAACGGCGCGCAAGAAGTGGCATCAGGACAAGACGAGGCAGAAAATGGCTTCTAGCGGAGGCGATGAAACGGATGGTATGATGGGTGGGATTGCTGGGTTCAAGAGCAGTGATTTTGGTCTTAACGAGGTGACTTCCCGCTTCTCAACCATTGAGGAGCAGAGCAGATACTAACCCAACCCTTCAGCTCGACCTCCAAGACCTCGAACTCGATGAAGAAGACGACTTCTACGAGAGCGACAGCGAAGACGACATGGACGACGAGGAAATCGCCAACCCCATCGCGGCTGAACGCAAGCGACGAGCGCGCGCGCAAGAGCGGCTCCGGAGAACGGCGGGCGAGCCGAAGAAGCCGCCGATCGTCGAGCTCGACAAGATGCACCCGAGCTTCCTAGCCATGCTGAGATCGGTGTTGGCAGAGTA
The DNA here is from genome assembly GCF_010093595.1 of Mytilinidion resinicola. Classification (NCBI taxonomy): domain Eukaryota; kingdom Fungi; phylum Ascomycota; class Dothideomycetes; order Mytilinidiales; family Mytilinidiaceae; genus Mytilinidion; species Mytilinidion resinicola. The sequence continues at coordinate 504,044 of NW_022985451.1, read as the reverse complement.
GACATAACCAACGATGGGTTGTTGATACTTGCGTGTAGATGTGTCGAAGAAACGATGAGATACCTATGCGATGCGGCGTTTATGATAATTGAGGACGGGAAAGGAGGATGGTAGATAACGGTGGGCCTGGGAGTGGAGGACCTACATATCGTTACCCTTATCCTGTGGATAGCGTGAGATAGTTGGGCTGGTGGCCGTTTAATACGTGATGCTGACGCCTGGAGAGGGTGTTGGTTCTTGGTACACACCTGCTTCTGGCTGTTCATGTGTGATATGACTCCTCTGCGTGTGGAGAGAGGCTCGAAACGGCGGGAACCTACCTTCTCGGCGGCGGCAGAACAAAGTTGCGAACGTCTTCTTCTGGCAACTCTTGGCAGCCGTGAGGAGCTCAATAAGTGTTGAGTCCTGCACACCCGCCTCTATGTCAACGATCCGAGGTGCCCGTCCCTTCAAAAGTTCTTTAAAAATACTATCAGACCGTGCGATTCACGTCCCGGTGTCAAATTCGTGATCCGGGGTGTGGTTGTGGAGCTATTCGTCGAAAGGGTGCGGGCGGCTCGATATCGTGGAAATCTGCCTTCTCGGCGGCGGCAGAATGAAATTGCGAAAATTCTCCTCTGGCAACTCTTGGCAAGCAGCCAGGACGAGGGCCGGAAGTAAGCTCTGGACAATGACATGGCAAAAGAGAGTGGAAATCGCACGGAGTGGCTCCGCTTTATGCATCTTGATGTACTGTAATTTGACCTATATCGCTAACTTGATCTGGGGTGTCGCGGATTTGAGATGCTAAAAGAGACTGGCAACCGAGTCCGAGGAAGTATGGAAAAGTAAAAGACGCGAGATTGGACCTGAGGAGGTTGAGAACGAGACAGGCATACCCAGCCAGAAGTGCTTCGAAGGGCTTTCCGAGTAAGAAAAGAAGACGAGCACATGGCATTGTGGGGAGGCACCCTTCGTACTTTGTTCCGGTCGATCTGACGCAAGTTTTGACACGAGGAGGCGTACATGCGGGTGTGCTTTGGCGAACAGTATAGTACATTTCTCGCATATGACACACTTCAGCTCCCATGCTTCACATACTCCAACTCTTGCTCAGCTAAGAGCAGTATCCATATACACAGCTTTTATACATTCGTCCAACCCACAGCCCCAACAAAGGTATCTTCTCTAGCCCATCGTCTTCAAGAAATTGCCCTCCTTAATGGTACCACGTCGCTTCACGCGCATCGCCTTCTGCAACTCCTTGCGCGCAGCCGCGGCCTGCACCGCTCCCTGCACCGTACCGTTGCCAGCCGGCAAATCAATCGACTGCTCGTAGATCGGGATCTTAGGCGCCAGCGCGTCCGGGTCGCGGAGTTCCTGCTTGCGCATGCGCTTTGCGGCGAGTCGACGTTGTTTCTTTGATTTAGCTATTCGCATATAATTAGCATTCATACTTCCCCAGTTCTCATCTCGTCCAAGCAAATATATTCTACTCCCAATTCTAAAGGGAACGTTGTACTAATCGTGGAATTAAGATAGTCAAGTGAGGGTTAAGCATACAGAACAGATCTCCCTCGCCGACCCCATCCCCTTTCGTTTCCTGCTTCTTCAGAATATCCCATAACCAGCTTGGATACTCGGAATCCTCTAGTGCCACGGGATCCTGCGCGTTTTTTAGGAAGTTTAGGCCTTTGAGCGGCGTTCCTGCTGGCACGGAGGAAAGCGTGACGACGGATGCGGCGGGCGCGGGCTTGGTGGGTGTGCCTTCGGCGGCTGGGGAGGGCGTTAGGGGTGTGGTGAAGGGTTGAGCAGCAGAGGAAGAGGTCGCGGCCGGTGGAGGGGCGGATTGGGGTTGTGTAGGTTGTGTTTGCTGTGGGCTGGTGGTGGAGAAGGGGTGGTGAGGTATGCGGAGCAGCGGCGCGGGATTAAGAGCACTGGTTGAGGGAGCAATATTCGAAGAGCGATGGGGAGGCCGTAGGCGAGAAGAGGCCCGTAGGCACCGTTGGCAAATCATTGTTTGGGTAGATTGGATGGGTTGATGTGATGGATGCTGTTGAGGACTTTTGGAGATGGAGATGGAATATGGTTTCTCCGGCGTCCGGCACGTGATCATGAACAACAACCTTCACTTCGAACATTCTCATCTGTAAACACTACAGCTAGAAGAGTATGAATCTTGAAAAGCCCCCCAATGGCCGCTTGTAACTATCTGAGAAAATGATATATGTTAGTAAAGCTGGTGTCTGTCGGAAGGAGGATTGTCCGAGCGCCTATGATGTACCCCGGGAGGCTTACTCGGCTTCAGCGTTTGCACTCTTGCGTCCACAATAACTCGAGATCATTGCCTAAAAAGCAAAAGTTCCAGAACCAAAGCATTAACTCGTCCGGGAATCGGAAGCCTTGAAACCCAGGGCCGATCAAAATGAGTGGCGATCACGAGCTTTCCCCTTTATGAAGTCGAAACTGACAGCCCTCCGCCCGTCGCGCAACTGGTCGGCTCAAAAGAGAAGGACTTCACGGAATGGTTCAAAGAATATACCACGGCGGATGGCAATGATCTCACCGAAGACTCCGATATCATCCAGGCTGTCAATTCCGACGACCTGGATGCGGACTTTGTTGAACAACAAATACGGGACTCAGCACCCAAAGGCCCTATCACGAAAGGGTTCTGCGCCAAATGTGAAGATCTGTTCAACGACTGGCCAACGTTAGGTGGTTCATCGACTAGAGAATACAGCTCGAAGCCTGACCCAGACGCGGAAGGCTGGGAGCACGGTGTCGCGCGTTCATGGAGCACTTATGAATTGGAAGCCTCGACACGCGCTGGATGCAAGTTCTGCACATTCCTACTGCAGCAACTTAAAGACAGTAACCTACTTGACACCTTTTGCAAGATTGAAGCCCGTTTATACGATCTCAATGACAACCCAGTGTCATCTTCGTCCGTCCAAAACTGGGGGACGAATCCAATACAGCTCTTGTGGCTCAATTTACCGGGCAAGGTCTGCACTTCTTGTAATTCCGGCATCGCTAGGGAATAAAATTCGAGTCGTCTTTCCTTCCAGTATCGGGTATGTCATGTTTCACCAGTATAGCACTCTTTCATTGCTGACAATTTCAGCTGATTGCTATGACGAGCTGCCTGATGTACTTGACACCGCGAACAAGTGGTTGTCAACTTGCTCTGAAGGCCATGAACTATGTACAAGCAACGATGACGGCGCATTGCCTTCCAGACTGGTCTCAATAGCTGGCGAATCGCCGCGATTGATACTGACTTCGAAATATCAAAAAAGGCCGCGATACTCCACGTTGTCACATAGCTGGGGGTCTCATGATGTCGTAAAGCTCACTTCAAAGGATCTAGATGCGTTCATGAAGGCAATACCAGTGGACATACTTCCGGCTATCTTCCAGGACGCTATTAAAATAACACGAAGATTAGGGCTCGATCACATATGGATAGACTCTCTATGCACATATTCCGATCGATCTAGCATCAAGAACCTCAGAAATCTGAGGTCTTTCATTGAGCATGCTCAGGAGCCAAATCGGGACCTTCGGAGTACGGGAAATCTTTCGTCCGGGAATATACGATTAAGTTAGCCTGCATCACGTGTGGAGGAGACATTATTCCCATCGATCCACATATCAAACACCGCAGAAACTTGAGGTGTTTGATTTCGCACATTTAGCGTGCCGGATTAGGAAATCTCCCCCTCCGCGTTTTTGAAATGGAAACGTATTAATACATCGCTTTCTACCTTCATGCAATAATGCCACCCTTTGAATTGCCTTATCCATTTTATCTTAGCATGACAACCTGTCCTTGTTTTGAAACAGCGCAAATTTCGCTTCCGCCGGCGTCACCGATCGTAGGCGGCAAAAGCATAGAAAAGTAATGAGATGTACTTGGCGTTTTTGCTCTACTTGCTAGCTTGGGGAGCATTGAGATGAGCAGCGGTGATGGGTGAGGCCGGTAGTAGGTGAGTTGTAGGTGAGCGCCGGGTGAGTAGTGGGGTGAGAAGTGGGTGAGCGCTGGGTGAGTAGCAGGCTGGTTCCTGGACAGGGATCTCAGTCCGTCTTCTGGGCCTAAAACAGCCCTTCCGAAATAGCCTCTAAGAGCCCATTTCGACCATGGATTTAATATGAACCAAGCCTATCATAACAGCGTGCAATGACAAGAACAACATCCCAATGTGCACATAGAGTACTTGAGTAGGTTATTGTATATGAGGGTGTTATTGTAACGTGTTCTACATGCATGTGGTGGTTACAAGCGAGTGGTGGCGCTTAATTTTTGGTGCGATTTGGACGTTTTGACACCCCAGCAACCTCAACAACTATAAAAGATTTGAATCTATAACTTAGAATAAAGATATGCATAGCTGTTTCAATATTATAAGACAAATTTTTAGGGTCTCTTGATGGCCACATTTAGTTATAGTAGAGTTTTGGCCCCTGTCACGATAGCGCTACACGCGAGAGGTCGAGGGCTCAAAGAGGAGCGTTGATTAGGTGCTATGTACAATGCTACGTGGAGAATCAAGACGTTGTGTAAGGAACAGGAAGACGGGAGACGGGCCACCGGATATAAGGGCGTGGCCGAGCGCGTGGCGTACGGCCTCTATGCCGTTTCGGCGCGTGGCACGCGTGTACGCGAGGTCCTTACCAGATCAGGTGATAGGAAAAGGGGGCAGCCGGTAGGTGGCTGGAGCGGGACAGGATAGGAAGCGGAAGCGAGACGGGAGCGGAGCAGGGCAGGCAGGGCAGGAGGCCGGCCAACGGTAGTAGGCCGGTGCAGATTGCTGGAGTTGTAGCAATCTGCGGCAGAATTTCGGTAGGTAGGGTGTCGCGGTCGATACCGTGACAGCCCCCTAGCATTGGGTAAGATCTACGATATAATAGAATTACAGAGACACATCACTCCAAACTATTGCCTAGCCATTGAAATGAGCTAAATACTATATGCATTCATATAATCTTATTTAATACTTTATGGTTGTTGAGATTGCTGGGGTGTCAAAACGTCCAAATCGCACCAAAAATTAAGCGCCACCACTCGCTTGTAACCACCACATGCATGTAGAACACGTTACAATAACACCCTCATATACAATAACCTACTCAAGTACTCTAAGCAATTTTCTTTCCTGATTAGGGATCTGAGCTGCTTATGCTCCAGCCTAAGCTCTGGCAGTACTGAGGTGAGCGCATCCTAAGCCGAGACTGAGCGGCTTGCACCTGCATTTGACAGCGAGGGTTAAGACCGGGTCTTCACCCTGCCTCGGAAGGCCCGGTTCTGGGCCCTCTCTCGGCATTCGCTGTCTTTGGTGTCGGACTTCTGCGCTTCCGACCTGCGGTTCTGCATCGTCTTGTTGCTCGAAGTCGCTAGTCGCTTGCCTACCGGCGAAAATGCAACGGCTCTAACAAACTCATTGTGCCTATGTATTTGGAGTACCGCTCCTGAATCGGTCTCCTATTGCATGGCCGTTCTGCCATTCGATGCAGACACTAGCCGCTTGCCATCTGGCGAAGGCGATGGCTCTCACGTAGCCACCGTGGCCTTTGAGCTCCTGCAGCACTGCTCCTGAGTCGTCATCCCACTGCAACCTCCTACCAGCCAGCCACACTAAGATGGTGTCTCGCCTGCGATTCAGGCTGCTCGACTTTGATCAAGCCCTCAGAGGGGAGCGCAGCAGCGATACAAAGGGTACTAGGGTTAGGGTTAGGGCTATATATTGGAGTCAAATCGGGCTCTAAAGATCTATTTTTAGCCGGAAGATCCCAAAATAAACTTCATGTAAGAGGAAAGTCACGGTAGGGGGCTTGCATACGGAATTGATGATGTAGTCGTATATATAGGAGGGAAAAAGAGACAAATCCTTGAGGGGTTAAGGATTCGGGCTCTCCAGGCTATATGTGAGCTCGCCTTAGCCGAGCACGTGATGCGCCTGCGGCGCGCACGGAAAGCGCAGCCTAATAGCTAGACTACCAGCCTAGAGAGTATCCATATACTTGTAGGTGATTCGTCACCTTACATCTAGCTATTATGCTGCGCTTTCCGTGCGCGCCGCAGGCGTGTAACCTCTTTATTAAGGACTAAACGCTCTAAAATACCGTAGAATACCTTTCCACTTTTCCTTACTAGAACTCTTATATTACTACTAGCTAACTACTTTTAGGCCTTAAGATCTTTGACTTTTTTCCCATCCTTATACAAGCCATCGACTAAGTGAGGCCGTGAAGTCCTTCCCTCGTACGGTAGTTCATTTAAAAATCCCCAATGTAAAGCTTCCTTCCAACCTTCCTTCTGCCAAGCATTCATCGTACCGTTCGGGAAAAACGTAAATACATCCAAGGAGGTAGGATCATGTGCTATAGCAACTAGAACATTCGGATCCGCGTCAAACTCCTCCATGGCTCCAATCGACTGCTGTGCCAAAGCTGGATCCGCATACCAAGTTGAGGCTCCCGTAGCCACTTTGTAGAAAGAGCTGGTGCGGCTGTTTTCTTGGTCTGGGTGGCAGGATGTGAAGGCGTGGCAAGGACAGGGTCGCGCAATATGCGGGTCGAGTATTGTCTCTTCCGGGATCTGGTCAGGAAGCGGTACGTACTTGGTTGGTCTATAGCTGCCACCAAAATGGCACACATCACCGCCCAGAAAGATAAATGTATCCGCAGTGGTTCGCACAAGAGCTGAAATATGCCCGATCGCGTGGCCAGGTGTGTTGAGGATATAAAAACTGCCGTCCTGGAAGAAATCATGTGCTTCGAAGCGCCCAATCTTGAAATTGCTGGTGAATGGCACTTCGATAATTTGCCGCCCTAGGAAAACCTCTTCTGCGAAAGGCGATGTGCTCTTCGATGGCCAACCCGGTAGAAATGCACCTTTGAAACCAGGCCCAACAACCAAATCAACTGTTTGAGGTAGGACGGCTATGTCTCCACAATGGTCAAAATGCCAATGACTTAGGACGAGCACGTCAATATCCTTGATATAGACACCACCTTCACGAATAATATCCGCCACATTCCTTTCAACTTTCAATCCGGGGACATGACATTTCAGAATGTCTGAGACACTGGGGCAGTGATTGTACCAATCTGTACGCGCCCCGAGGTCGAAGAGGATCTGTTTTCCGCTCCTTTCATGCTTGATGAGAAATGAGTATGTCGGGAGGTTCATCCAGTCATGGCCTTCTATTGCTGGTTCGACCAAGAGTGATGGGGGGACGGTAATATCGCATGTTGTGTTGATTATTGAAATTTGACACGACTCGGATCCTTTGGGGAGGCCCAAAGGAGGGACGTCCTTGGACTTAATCTGAGAGACCATCATATGTTTTTGCGTAATAGGGCAGACAGGCTGCGGGGTCCAAAGTCAGAGCAAAGTAGTAGACTGATAATTGCCAAACAAAGTGCTTTTGATTTGTTGAAGTTCGCATTGTACGGCGAGGAAGATGAAGTGCTTGCAGCCCCGCTTTATATTGCTTGGAAATCATGACTTACATACCATAGGCCTTAGGCTGTCTGAATAAAACTAATAGTAATTGATAATACCTATTTCATTTAGACATTTCAATAGCTCTCATTCTTTGTACGTCGGTTAAAGGACACGCATGTATTAGTTCAATAGGCGAGTATCGGCTAAACTTAGGTGGTAGGCTAATTTCTGCCCCGCATTCGGTAAAGACCAGGTCCCCGAAATGGAGGGGTACATTGTCATGATCGCAAACTGAACGACAAAGCTGAACCTCGGCCTCACAAGCCGTTGTTTACCATTTGACTATTCAGTTCAAGCTTTCTGAAGTCTCGTGGACAAGTCTAACACTCAGTCATTTTCACTATCTCGAATTCCAACCGTAAAAATGGGCAAAATATCTCCTCTCGAGCCAAAAGACTTCATTAAATTATATCTCAATGGAGAATTCGTTGATTCTAAATCCAAAGAGAAATTCTCTCTCAGAAACCCAAAAGACAACACTCTGGTAGTTGAAGGAATTCCGATTGCAGATTCCGAAGATGTCGACCTTGCTGTCGAACACGCTGACGAAGCCTTCAAAGCATACAGCAAGTTCACAGCAGGGCAGAAAACCCAATGTTTTCATAAACTGGCAGCCATTCTAGAAGAACAGCTGATCGATATTTTAACGCTGGATTCACTCACCTCAGGAAACCCTGTGTCCATTATCCCAACTCGCGAGAAGGATTATATCAAGAATACTATACTGTATTATTCGGGATGGACAGACAAACAAAAAGGAGACTACCTCCCAGCAGACGATGGTAAGCGGCCTTTGAAGTTGTAGCAATAGTGACTGATCAACGGGCTCAGGGTTTACCAAAATAGTGCGCCATGAACCTTTGGGAGTGTGCGCTGCTATCAATCCATTTAATGCACCTGTGGCTACCATGATAATCAAAGCCGCGCCGGCTTTGGCAACAGGAAATGTGATGATAGTCAAACCGTCCGAGAAAACTCCCTTGGGAACCCTAGCTATCGCACCTCTATTTGAGCAAGCTGGATTTCCAAAGGGATGTATTCAGGTCATAACGGGGAATGGCCAAACTGGAGCTTTATTATCGAACCACATGAAGATTCGAAAGATAAGCTTCACAGGTAGTGTTTCAACTGGCAAGAAAGTCCAAGCCGCCGCTGCTCAAAGTAATTTGAAACGCGTGACTCTGGAACTGGGCGGCAAGAGTCCTGCTGTGGTGTTCGAAGATTGCAATCTGGATAACGCAATTAACTGGACCGTCCACGCCATCCTCGCTCGCTCAGGCCAAGTGTGCGTAGCCGCAACAAGAGTCTACGTTCAGAAATCTATATCAAAAAAATTCATTGACAGATATATCGAGAGGATGAAAGCAGCAGCTTCAGATTTTGGCGATCCTCAGGATTCCTCGGTCAAGATGGGCCCATTGGTTGACACGGACCAACTCAGAAGGGTAAAAGCCATGGTTGACCGCGGCAAGGGGGAGGCGGAACTTGTTGTTGGTGGGGTGCAGCATGGCGAGACGGGATGCTACATGGAACCTACTGTGTTCCTGAACCCCAAGGTCAACGCTGAAATATATCAGAAAGAGATATTTGGCCCAGTCTCAGTTCTGAAGACGTTCGAGACTGAGGAGGAGGTTTTGAAGATGGCGAATGATACGGAATACGGCTTGATGTCAGGTGTGTTCACGAGGGATATCTCACGCGCGCTCAGGATGTCCGCAGGTTTGGAAACTGGTGTTGTGGGTGTCAACTGCGTAAGCTATGTAAGTTGTCTCCAGAATCAGACATGAGCATGAACTAAGAGGACAGATGAATGCACAAGTACCGTTCGGTGGGATGAAGCAGTCCGGGCACGGCAGAGAATTTGGTGAATACGTAAGGAGCCCTCTGTTATCATTGGGAATACTGAATCCTTACCTTATCTGGTAGGCTTTACGCGCATATACTGAACCTAAGACAATTTTGATCAAGTGAGTCCTATTAATTCAATGTTTCCTAGTTCTTGTAACTGATGTTTGATCAGTATGAACGCTTGATGAATGCCGTAAGCACCTTGTGGCAGCCAGTTATATGCTCCTACGTACATCTATCTACGCGCCTCAGCTTGTCAAGGTTCACTTCTCAGCTTGCAATGTACAGCTGAAGACTCAGCTCGCTCGAACTCAGCTGAATGCTCAGCTCGCTTGTTGCTTGCCACCGTTGCCACCTGCAACTCCTATTCTCTCTTCACTATATAGCCACTCGTTAGCACTTCAATACAACTCATGCTTTCCTCACTGATCCTTTGCCCTTCCTACGCCAGCTGCCACCTTGAATGGTAGCATGACTGGAGTAGATCAACTACCCGTAGACGAATCAAATGAATCTAGAATTTTTTCAGACTTGTAGCATTATTGCAGATGAAATTGATGTATCAACGTGGCGTTACTATTGGCCACAAAAGAATAGATAATAATATCTCCTCTCGTTGTATAACTTCTTAACCCTGAGCATCTGATATGTCACATGTATAACCTTGAAAAGTAAGGAAATTATTTACAAACCTTAAGAGATTTTGGTGCAACACTTTTGACATTTACAGGTGATTTGTATATATATGACTACTCCCAAATATAACATGATCAATAGGTACCTGCCACCTAGTAACTCCTCGGTAACCCAAGCACTTTCTCGCCAATGTAATTGTATATCATTTCCCTGCTTACTGGTGCAATTCGAGGGAGCATTGCTTCCCTGAAGTACCTTTCAATATGATATTCCTTCGCATATCCCATACCTCCATGGGCAAGAACAGCTCTCTCGCACGCTTCAAAAGCAGCTTCAGCAGCGAGGTATTTCCCTGCATTGGCATATTCCCCAGTTGCATACCCCTCATCGTACATGCGAGCGGCTTGATAGACGACTAATCTAGCTGCCTCAAGCTTCATCCAAGAATCCGCAAGCGGGTGCTGGATTCCCTGATTCTGTCCAATAGGCCTCCCGAAAACGACGCGATCTTTTGCGTATTGTGCTGTCCGGCGGAGAGCCGCATATCCCAACCCCAATGCTTCTGCACCAAGGAGGATGCGCTCCGCGTTCATGCCTTGCATGACCATCTTGAAGCCATTCCCTTCTTTGCCTAACAAGTCTGTGGCGGGTACCTTCCAACCGTCGAAGAAGAGCATGTTCGAGTCTACTGCTGCTCGGCCCATCTTGGGAATCTCGGTCACTTCAACTTGTGAGCGGTCCATATCGGTATAGAAAAGGGACAGTCCATGTGAAGGTTTGTTAACTTTGCCTAAGGGTGTCGTTCGGACGAGAATAAGGATTTTGTCTGCGCTCTTGGCTGTGGATATCCAAATCTTTGAACCCTTTAGGATATAGTAATCTCCGTCCCGTCTAGCAAAAGATTGCAATTTTAGGGTATCAAGACCTGTATTTGGCTCTGTTACGCCAAAGCATGCCCTTTCTTCTCCTTTGATCAATGGCACCAGCCATCTCTCCTTTTGCTCTTCCGTTCCAAACTTCACAACCGGCTCCAAGCCAAAGATATTCATGTGTACGGATGACGCTCCATTCATGCCTGCACCAGACTCGGAAATAGTCTGCATCATCACCGCTGCTTCTGAAATTCCAAGTTCTGAGCCGCCGTATTCTTGTGGCATGCAGATACCCAGCCAGCCATCTCTCGCGAGGTCGCCATGCAGATCTAAGGGGAACTCGTGGGTTTCGTCCTTACGGGCCCAATATTCGTCGGGGTATTTGGAACATATTTTCGCAATTGCTTCTCGGACCGTTCGTTGGGACTCAGTCATGTCCGGATCCTTGGCCTGGAGATATTCCGTCGCTCGCGTGTGGATACATTTTGTAGGGTGGGACCTGAGAGCTCCATATCTGTATCCAATTCTCTTGGTCAGGCTGTAATTTGAGATTTTTGAAATCTGGGAGAGGGTCAGATTGTCAATGAGCGTATGTTCAGCATGAAAGTGGTAATAAAACATACCTGATGCCTTCCTTGTCGGAAACCAGAAAACATCCTGACAAACAAAAAGAGATACGCAATGTAGGACAACTAGCTAGAACATGCGAGTTTGGCCAGGATAAGTACGTTCAAGTGCGCGAAGGTGATAGGAGGAGCGGGTACTTATCTACTCTCTCACAATAGAGTTCGGGGAAGAAGGCTAACTATAGAGCCTCGGTAATAGGTACCCGTTGATCCCTGGTGGCCATTTAAGGCGACAACATTCAAGTAGAGAGTGCCATGCTGTACTACAGATCAAATAACCCTTAATACGTAAGTAATATACGTCGTGTCGGGCGTGCCTAAACGGTCATACCCGAATTTCGAGCAATATTGTTCAAAGCATAGAGATCGAAAAGAGACTGTATGCACCAAACTCTTACGTCCTTTCGACAACTCAAATCGGTTAGGGCTAAACCTAGAAATCTCGAAACAACTAGAAGTCCAAGCTTCCACACGCTATCCCATATTATCCTATTCTCTGCGTCAACATGGCGAACGCTGCCAAGTTATCTGAGGACACAGCAAACCCACCCAGCCCTGGATCCCTTCGACAACTACTGACCAGTACGGCTCTTCCATTCGTCATTGGCGGTTTCTCTGGTATGGTTGCGACCACTTTTACTCAACCGATAGATATGGTCAAAGTGCGAATGCAGCTTGCCGGCGAAGGAGTGAGAGACGCTCCCCGCCCAAATCCTTTCTCAGTGGCGAGGACTATCGTTGCCCAAGGAAAGATTCTAGATCTCTATTCAGGTCTATCAGCTGGTCTACTGCGGCAATCCATATACGCAACTTCGCGTCTTGGATTCTTTGATACTTTCATAAACATTCTCAAAGAACGGACAAAAAAAAAGGGAACCGAGATAGGGTTTGGGGAACGCGCTCTTGCTGGTATTGCTGCTGGGGGTCTGGGGGCTATGATTGGGAATCCCGCTGATCTCGTTCTTATTCGTATGCAATCTGATGGATCGAAACCCAAGGAACAGCGTGCAAATTATCGTTCTGTGTTTGATGCTTTAGCCCGCATCAGCAAGAATGAAGGAATCTCTGCCCTGTGGAAGGGTGCCTATCCCACAGTTGTCCGTGCTATGTCCACAAACTTTGGGCAGCTCGCTTTCTTCTCTGAATCAAAGAACCAAATTCAACAACATACAACTCTATCCCCTCGGACGCAGACCTTCGCGGCCTCTGCTATTGCTGGCTTCTTCGCTGCCTTCTGCAGTTTGCCATTCGATTTTGTAAAGACAAGATTACAAAAACAAAGAAGAGCGCCAGATGGGTCGGCTCCTTATAAAGGCATGATGGACTGTTTCGTCAAGGCCGCTAAGAATGAGGGCTTGCTTCGATTTTACAGAGGCTTTGGGACGTACCTTTTCAGAATTGTACCGCATTCGTAAGTCATGTTATTCTTTCTATGCAATAAATTCAGTCAACTGACTTTTTTGATACAGTGTAGTCACACTTATTGTTGCCGATTATATTTGGTCGTTCGTGGGATGAGAACTGTTAGTCATGTTGCAATCACGGTGATGAGAGAAGCCGCTGAACGTCGAATAGAATTAGGTGAATGTATATCTTCAAGATCAGAAATTCGGCTACCTCGGGTTTGAAAAGTCATAAACATGTGAAGTGCAAGGATGGTGTCAAATTTCTATCGGACAAACAACGGCAACCTTATTGCAAATCAGAACGCCGCCAAATACCGCCATACTGCTGCATCCCCAGCTCCCTACTAAGTGAGGAAAAATTCATTTTTGGTTTTGGGGGAAGAAGGGGTGGCACCTGGATCTAGGCTCAGTGCACTACTCCAAACTCTGCTTGAGGAATTTTCCGAGCACTATGGTGGCTAATAGCCAACCTGAACTTTTGGAACGCTTCAAAATCATTGGATAACTTGGACAAAAGGATCTATCGGTTATCTCCTGAACTTGTTTCAAAATTTGTGCCACGACAGATCATCTTAGGGGATGTTCTCTTCCATATATCTATACTTATGCAGCATTTTCCTTTCCTTGAATTTTAATACATATCCACAGAGAGCCAAGTGGCTATTATTGCGGAGGAGTACACGTGAGGTTATTCACAGAGCAATACCAAGCAGCTAAGAGAGCATTTTGATTGGGGACATGAAGCTATAATAAAGCTACAAGTTGAAATCGACAATGCTTCTCCCCACCGTCTCACCTTTCCTAATTTTTTCCACAGCTTCGGGTAGTCTATCGATAGGATACACAACACTGTGGATTGGCTTTAACACACCTCTCTTCGCAAAATCCAGCGTTCGTGCTATGTCCGCACGAGAAGCAACGAGAGTTCCCTTTATCCCCATATTTTGGATCACGAACTTCTCAGGCTCTGCGCCTAGTGTCATGGTGCCGGCAGATGCTGCATGATAATTAGTCTGGTATAGAAATGAGAAGAAGAGAATGGGGTACGAACGAATGCCGACACACATCACACTTGATCCAACTCTGCTTCCAACATAGGCAATAGCAGTGGGATATGCGGCAGGGGCAGTGACAAAAACACCGTGCGCGCCAATCCCATCACACAATCGTATGACCTCGGCAGCTGTATCTTTGACATCCCTAAAGTCGATGAATGACTCACCACCCCCTTTGAGACATAGTTCTTTCTTTTCCGTCCCAGAGTCCACGACGATGGCGCGGATGCCCATAGCGGTAGCTAGTTGAACTCCTTGTATACCCACACCTCCGCCTCCACCGGGGAAGACAGCAAATTCGCCTGCCTTAAGGCCAGATTCAACCAATGAGCGGTACATAGTCGATGCAGAACACATGATCGGGCCGGCGGTATAGTCATCAACACCATCAGGAATTGCCTGTGTATATGATGCGGGCGATGTAACTGAAAAGAGTCAGTACATTTTTAATAACATAGAATAGGTATGGGAGGTCATGAACGAGAAATGACTCCGCCTACCGTATTGCTGAAATGATCCTATTGCCAAGGATTAGCGTTTGCAGTCAAATAACGACCACTCATCAACCAATCCCTGATTCAACATTTCTCCATAATTTATTGCTCACTTACCAGTAACTTTTGACCCAGCCATCAAAACCTTTGAACAATGCTGCTCCCTGCCCGTCCAGCACTGCTCGCAATTCTGGCAGGTAATCCACACAGGCTTAATCCCCGCTCTATCCCCCACCTTCCAATTCTTCACATTGGCACCCAACTTCACAACCACTCCCGCCCCTTCATGACCCGCTGATTTGACACCGAAGTGGCTCATGGGCGGTCTTCCCAGGTCACCTGTCATGTAGTGTATATCGGAGCCGCAAACTCCTGTGCAGTTGAGTTTGATTAGAACTTCGTCAGGAGCTTTGCATAATCATATCAGCGCAATTCTAAAAAATGAAATTCGATAGGGGGAAGGATTGCAAACCAGGTTCTGGAACCGGTACCATTCGTACCTCGACACTGAAATCCGGCCCTTCGTTGACTACTATACCGGCTTTGCAGGTTTTAGGAATCACGAATGCGTTGGGCGCTGTGTCGGTGGTGGTTGACGCCATGCTATACCAGGTAAGTATTGAAACCAGGTATAAGTCATCAAAATTAATTCAGAATTCTCAGAAGTAGTTCTGGAGAGAGACTAGTGGAAGAGAGTATAGAAGAAAAGGATGCTCATTGCAAACTTCCAG
This sequence comes from Mytilinidion resinicola, assembly GCF_010093595.1. Lineage (NCBI taxonomy): Eukaryota > Fungi > Ascomycota > Dothideomycetes > Mytilinidiales > Mytilinidiaceae > Mytilinidion > Mytilinidion resinicola. Next base: position 488,884 of record NW_022985451.1, on the reverse strand, counting down.
GCTAATCTAGAGCTCGAGGAATATGGATGTAATATCGCTATAGAGACATTTCTGAAAATGACCTGGGCTATTACCTCGGTTCCTAGTAAGCGGTAATCTATGAGACAAAGCAACTAATTTGAGTATAATCTAGTCAAAATATACCTCTGTATTTCTTATCAAAGCATTACCTTCAAGAACCAAGTCTCTAAAGCTTTGTGCGGGGAAGTAGGGAAGCAGGGTCGGGTTGCCGCGGGGAAGGTTGATCGGGTAGCCTTACAGTAGCCGACAAACGAGGTAATTAGGCTACCAATGTACCCAGGCTAAGAGCATTATGCATAATTCGATCTCATACAATAATTCTATCTATTATTCTGCTTGCTATGCATCTTTGGCTCCCGGGCATGGCCGTCGAATGAGTTTTGCCGATTGGAAGTATTATATACTCAGAATTTCAAGCTTGAAAGTGTACGTACTGTAGCATCTGGCAGACTTTTGGGCTTGTGCTTTCTTATATTGGCTATCATGACATGGCCCTTTTCGCAGCCCAGAAATGACCCCAGTTAATCTCCCTCGTCTTCTTCTGAAACTCCTCAATCCCAAACACCCCTTCTGAGCCAGGCGCCATCATACAATCAAACGTTTTCATAACGAGCTCATCCTGAGACTTACCTCCAGGATTAGTCCATCCTATTCTGACCAAATTCTTGCAAGCTGCTGCCGATTGAGGCGCGCACTTAATCAACCTATCTAAGCAATCTTCCGTCAATCGATCCAGTGCAGTTGAACCGTCGGCAATTCCATGAACCGCGCCTATTCGCTGTAATTCTGAAGGCATCACCTCCCGGCCGGTTAACATAGCCTCTCTCAGAAACGGTATACCCCATTCTCGTATCATGTATCGAGATATTACGGCAGGGCTCAGCCCGAGCTTGATCTCACTAAGGGTAAAGCGGGCTCGTGACGACACCAGGCGAATATCGCAGGCAAACGCGAGTCCAACCCCACCGCCAAAACATGGGCCATCAATCTTGGCGATCGTTGTCTGCGGGGCCATGTCAATGGCGGAGAAGAGCGCGGTAAGTTTGGAAAAATCGTTGGATTTGGCGGAGTTGTCTGAAGTTATCGTGGTCGCAGTAGAAGTAAGGTCCATGCCGGTGCAGAAGAACTTGCCTTCTGTTTCGATGACAACGTGGAAGACAGATGGATCACTGGCTAGGTTTGTAAATATTTGTGTTAAACCTTTTACCATCTCGCTAGTCATAGCATTTCCATTTTGCGGTCGGGTCAGGCGGATTTTGACGACGTTTCTGGCGCGAAAGACGGAATAGTCTCCCTTATCCTCGATTTTCTCCCACTCCCTGGAAATTTTTGGTTGAGATGGCTGCACCGAAGAAACCGTTGCTGATTCTTTTTTGGCAGATAGTGCTGAACCTGCTCGACTTCCATTTTGCTGGCCTAGATATTGGGAGATCCATTCGCCGACCGCAACCAGCTTCTCCAAGTCGATTCCAGTAGAAACTCCTAACTTCTCAAATGTATATGCAATGTCCTCCGTAGCCAGATTTCCTTTCGCGCCCTTGGCATACGGACATCCTCCTAGACCAGCCACACTACTGTCGAAAGTCTGAAGCCCCATATCATATGCTTTGATCACATTTGCAACAGCTTGACCGTATGTGTCGTGAAAATGACCCGCCAGCATGTTTGCTGGGATTTCCTTCAGGAGAAGCTCCAACAGTGTCTGAACTTGCTTGGGCGTGCCGACTCCGATGGTATCCCCAAGACTGACTTCGTAGCAACCCATATCCAATAGACTCTTCACGACGTCTAAGACGCTTGCTGGGGCTGTTGGACCATCATAGGGACAAGCAAAGATGCAGGATACGGCTCTGAAAGACACATTTAGCAAATATTTCCCAAGCTCGTGCATTTTACTTACCCTCGGATTGCAATACCATGTTTCAGTGCACTCGCTGCCACGTCCCGGGCCCTTTTCACTGCTTCCTCAATCGTACAATTCGTATTTTTCACACTAAACCCCTCTGTCGCCGAAACAAAAACAGTAACCTCTTTTGCTCCACTCTGAATAGCTCTCTCGAGACCCTTGATATTAGGTACTAGAACAGGCGTGTTGATATTTTTCTGTTGGGTAAAGGGCAACACCTGGCTCATGACCTCTGGGCCATCTGCCAACTGGGGAATCCATTTGGGCGAAACAAATGACGTGGCTTCGATGGCATTGAGACCAGTTGAGGCTAACCGTTTAATCAACTCAACCTTGATTGCAGTTGGGACTGTCTTTTTGATATTCTGGAGGCCATCTCGAGGTCCGACTTCGAGGATGCGAACTGCGGGTGGTTTTTTAAAAGGAGGAGACGTGCTCCACGAACGGGATTGGACTTGCGTCTGGAATATTGAAAAGAATGGCTTTGATCTGTGTCTAATGGGCTGTTTCCAGATCCTCGTAATTGAGATAGCAGAGCCTCGGTGTACGGTGTGGATTTCCATCATACTGTGCTGTTGGTCAAAACGAGGAATTGTGGTCTATGGTTCATATCGAGATGAAATAAAATGCGTATTGAATCAACAGGTACCTAACAGCTCGACTCAGCCAAGTACATAGCACCTTCGTGTTCGTTCAGCCGAGGTTGTTAGTGCATTAGCCTAGGTTGTTAGCCTTGCACTAGAATTCAGGGATTGATAGGGAACTAGTCAATGTACGTGCTTCATCCACATAAAAGATTATGAGACAATTCTCAATTCTTTTTCGTATTGAGAGTATTCCAATCCCCAAGATAAACAACCATGGAGCACTTTGTTCAGGGCAGTTTGAGGTACCTCTCAACCAAAATCGAATGTCGAGTCCCGCCTTTAGTTCTTCAGCATTGGTTACGGCGTCCAAGAAGCCAAACTCTTAAGAGATATTCCACGACATCGGAAATCGCGGCGAACTGCTCAGAGGGGGCATTGAAAGGGGTCAAAATCCTAGATTTGTCTCGAGTTCTAGCAGTGCGTATTTAGTTTTAGACCTCCCTTATGATGCAATAGAATACAGCAGCATAATAACGAAAACGTATAGGCCCCTTATTGCACTCAAATACTGGCAGATTACGGTGCCGATGTTATAAAAGTCGAGGATCCTAGTAAGGGAGTAGGTTGCTTTGTCTCGCCTTCTAATGCAATCATTTGTTCGAGAAGTTGTACAGATTTAAGACTAGACTCTAGGACGACACGAGACACTGGAAGATATCCGGAGAAGAGAGTGCGTGGAATAAGGAGGATGGACCTATGTCGAATTATTTCGCTGCCGTCAATCGGAATAAGCGGTCTCTAACCTTGAATCTTAAACATGAAAAAGGTCAGGAGATCTTGTTGGAACTGGTCAAGAGATCTGATGTTGTGTAAGTGAGCTTGAAGAAGAAAATATTTTGCCACAGTTTAATGTTTTATTAGCATTGACAACTTCCGCCCTGGAAAGATGGAAGAATTTGGCTTGGGGTATGACACGCTTTCTACCGTGAACCCCTCAATTATTCATGCCAGTGTTTCCGGTAAAGTGACCTATTCTCTGTAAGGGGTTTCCGTGCCCTATACTAACATAGTGCAGGATACGGTCCTTCAGGTCCCTTTGCAAAGCGAGCAGGCTACGATATGATCGCAGGTGCAGAGGCAGGCCTCCTGCACATCACCGGCGAGCGCGACGGGCCTCCAGTGCGGCCCGGGTTAGGGTTGACAGACATGTGCACGGGTCTATACATGCATGGAGCCATTGTGGCAGCATTATACTCGCGTCAGCAAACCGGTAGAGGCCAGAAGGTCGACACTTCTTTATTCGAAACTCAGATTTCACTGCTCACTAATGTCGCCATGTCTTGGTTGAATCTCGGGCAGGAAGCAGAGAGGTGGGGAACCGCTCATCCAGTTGTTGTGCCGTATGATGCCTTCAAGACGGAGGATACGTATTTTGTCATCGGTGCTACCAATGATAGACAGTTCGCTACCTTATGTACGCGGTTAGGACAACCATCCTTGGCGGGAGACGCAAGATTCGCCACCAACGGAGATCGAGTTAAGAATCGTGAGGAACTGAAGCCTATCATCAATCGGTTATTTGCCGCCAAAACAACTCAAGAGTGGATCGAGATCTTTGAGGGAAGCGGAATGCCATATGGACCAATCAATAACATGGAGAAGGTATTTGCTCACCCGCAAACAGAGGCTAGGAATATGGTAGAGAAAGTGGTTTTCAATGCTGCGAAGTCTGGAAATATCTCTCTTCTAGGTAGGTTCTTGAATATCGTACGAGATCAGGCTAATCGTTTGACAGGAGCTCCAGTCAAGTTTAGTGATACCAAGGCGAAAATCCGACAAAGACCGCCCCTTCTTGGAGAGCACACAGAGGAGGTCCTCAAGGAGATTGGTCTCACAACACAGGATGTGGGTAAACTTCAACAACTTAAGGTGATATGAATCTTGGCTGTTTCAATATGACTCGAATGTTTCACTCGGGTTGCAGCAACCTAGGATCAGCAACTCATACGGTTCACTAGGTATCCCTTACTCTCCCTTTCTCTTCCTTACGGAGTTGTGGTGCTTCCTTGCTGTCAAGACAGCAAGGAAAGGGAGTGCCTTTCCTTGGCGCCTTCCTTGGCGCCTTCCTTGCCGCCAAGGGAACGACCAAGGGAGCGCCCTAAGGGATAGTTCATCTCGTTCCTCTATATAGTCCGCCTTTACGGCATCTACAATACAACAGAGTTCACATCAATTTCAACCTGAGTGTTTCATAGTGTCGGAGTAGAGGATCCAGTCCTGGTTTGACACATGTTTGTTCTGTTTGCTTGCTTAGTCAGACACAATTAGCATAGTTAGTGAAGAGAATATGGCCTGAAGAAGCCGTTAACAGCGGAAGAACACAAGCTGGAGTATTGGTAATTATTAGCAAACCTAAATCGAAACAAAGGTGTAATATATTCTAGTGATTGAACTCGGCAAACTGAATTTCCCCTTTGGCGTGGCCAGTAGTAATTATATTATCTTACTTCTTGAATCTAGACCAAAGTGACGAGTATTTACAGAAATTCTCTATATACAAACTACTTCAATGCTTTATATCTTCGCCCTCATTCCCTTCCTTGCCTGCTCTCTCAAAATCCTCCTCAGAATCTTCCCACTGGCATTTCTCGGAATAGAATCAACGAATGCCACTCCTCCATCCAGCCTCTTATACTTCGCCAATCTTTTTCCCCCATAATTCTTCACATCCTTCTCATCCAGCTTGTCCGCCTCAGGGCCAGGCATGCGCACAACGTAGGCTCGAAGTAACTCGCCTTCGCTCGCTGATGCCGGTACACCAATGACGGCCGCATCAGCAATGTGAGGATGGCTCAACAGCACACCTTCGAGCTCTGATGGTGCGACTTGAAAGCCTCGAACCTTGATCAATTCTTTCTTGCGGTCTACTATGTACCATTTTTTGGACGCGCCTTCACAGTACGCAATATCGCCGGTGTGGAACCAGCCGTTCTGGAAGGATTCGACGTTTGCCTGCGGGTTTTGAAAGTATCCTTCAATCACCAGTGGAACACGGACGCAGAGCTCTCCTCTGACGTCATATTGGCTGATGTCTTTGCCGTTATGATCGATGAGCCTGCTTTGTCGTAAGTTGTGAGAAGGTGAAGAAGTCGGAAGGTAGAGCTTACTTTGCTTCCATGTTCGGAACAAGTCTGCCTACACTACCGAGAAAGTCATGCTCATCCCAAGGAAAGCTCATAGCAACACAGGTGATTTCTGTCATTCCCCACACTTGGGTAAATCTTGCATCCGGATGCATGAGGAGTAGAAACTGTTGCTGTGGTTCTTTGTCCAGTGGTGCGGCGCCACATGTCGCATATATGGCCTTCTTGAGCGAGTATTTCTTGCTCAGCGGCGACATAATTGTTGCTGTGACGAGAGGTGGTACTAGAGATATCTCGGGTATTTCCCACTTCTCGAGATTCTGTAAGTAGCTTTCGAGTTCAAATCGCCGCATCACATAAGTTACGTGACCAGCTCGCAAAGGAGTCGTGTGAACGCCAGACACGGAAGCTGCGCGGAAGAATGGCACACAGATCAAACGTTTGACCTGCGCTCATTGGGGAAACCTCGGTACATATATGGATCAAGGGGTTGGCTCACCTCCCATAACTTTGGGTATGCTTCATGCACAACAGTATGCTCAGCTATCAGGTTGTAATGAGACAAAAGCGCAGCTTTTGGCAATCCAGTCGTTCCTGAACTGAAAAGTCTCGCAGCTGTCGTAGTCTTACATGTCCCTAAATCATTGAACCCAGTCCTGCTCGCCGTGATTGAGCCAAGTTTTCCACGACTTATAACCGGTGGGAACCTTTTCCGTGTCCTTGGTATCAGAAATGAAGATATTCTTCTTCGGAATGTTGCACATCTCAGCAGTGCGTAAAATATTATTGAACAGCGCTAGGTCTAGCTCTGAGATGATGAAGCTGGCTTGAGAGGTTTTGATATGGTGTTCAAGTTCGAAGGAGATATATCCTGGGTTGGTACCAGTCCATACTTCATCAGCTGCAATAACGGAGAGAAAGATGATGGGATAGTAGATCTGAAGACGATATTAGCTGGTAGCAATTACAATCAATCGGGGACGTGTTCTACATCATTGAATGAGTGAAGGTAGACGCAGTCCTCCTTTTGTAAACCCGCAGCGCGAAGACCAGCGACCATTTTGCGAATTAAGGTGCGCGCTTCTCGCGCAGTTATTGACCGTGATGGATTGACAGCATCTATGTATATCTAAGAGAGCCTTGGCTTGGAAGACATCTTTGCTGGAATATGTTTACCCACTTTCTTGTCTTGATCAAATTGCGGATTGTCGAAGGTCCATGAAAGAATGTCCTTGGTCGGTATCGACATAGTCCTATCCGCCTTGTCCTCCTTTTGCGCCATGGCTAATTTCTTCTGTTTCCTTTTTGAATTGACTGGCAAACCTCTTCGACCGAAATGCCAAAGTAAGAATGTGTAAGCTTGTGGGGGCACAGGATGGGTGCACACGATATGGAGAGGTTGTGAATTGTGTTGTATTGTATGAGCTGAGGAGGAATATATATAGATGTGTTGGACGCCAAGTCCTGTGCTGATTGGAGCCTTCTCGGCTTACAGAATGTAAATAATTTGAACGAGTTTTGATAGATTTGTTCTTAAGCCGAGGTAGGGCGTGAAGTAGCTTGAAAGCATGGATGAGAGCTATCAATCGGGTATTCAGAAAGAGCTAAGCGAGAAGGGGACTCTCAATTTGCTACCCGAACCGAGGACAATTTTAAGGGCCGGTTTCTGTTCCCGTTAAACTGTTACGAACAGTCTCCAGAAGGTGAACCAAGGCCAAGGATGGGCAGATAAGGCATACTGAACCAATCTGCCTAGCAGGAAGTTCCATGGGAAAACACGTGACCAGGGAATCACGTGAGGCGTGCTCTGTGTGCTCTGAGTGCTCTGGCTTGGCACGAGGGAGCAGAGGGAGCAGCGAGAGCAGGACCAAATTGTATGAAGGAAGGAAGGATATATAATCTGGAGGACTCGGGTTGTAACAGCTACAACCTAGGATCAACAACTCATACGGTTCACGGTCACCTACGTACAGGCACTCCCCCCCTTTTCTCTCTCCTTGATTCTCGGTCTTTGATTGGTTGCTACTAGCACGCACTCAGCGTGGCGAGGCCCTCTGTTCAGCTACACCAGGGTCCTCTCAGCTGTGTCCATTCCTTTCAGCTGGCCTCTATTCAGCTGAGCTGATAAGACCTAGGGGGTGGGCCATTTCCTATTAGTATATATTCGGCCCGTACGGCCACTACAATACAAGCAGAGTTCACATCAATTTTCAACCTGAGTGGAGGATTTCCTATGTTGCTTCTCTCCCTCGTACTTAACTTAAGTTACGAAGCTTATTCCTAAGCTTCACGGCAACCCTTATGTTATCTATTTGAACGAACCCAGATTGATACAAGTCTATTTCTTACACATACTCCGAACTATTGAAGCCACCTTGAACCCTTCCAACGTCTACTTTGATATCCGCGATCCTCACGTCTTGAGTTAGCCTCAAGCGTAGTTACCTGCCGGTTAAGTAGAAACCCCCATTGTGATAAAACCTAACCGTACGGGTCTCCCTCTTGGAACCCCTCAGTCGAGGTATCTTTAGGCATCACATGTCGGTTGAACGGTCAGTTCATAACATAAACCTCCATTTGACGCTAATTTGTTTTACGGAGTGGAAACGGTGGTAATAGTCAATGTACATTTGGATTAAAGAGATATTCCTTCTCAAATTCATATTGAGAATACCTCTAGTTCACTCCTCTTTCAATATTTTCGTCTCTTGGCTCCAGAAAACGTGATAAATTACCTGTTAGAAGCCGTATAATTGCGATTCAAACTCGAAAACAGGTGGTTTTTGATATGAATCAAGAAACTACATGGGTATGAAGTATTCACAATTATGAACTTCACAGTTAAGTGCTCGCAAGCCCATCTACCAGTCTAATGATTTTATTCTAGAGTCCAGATAATTCTGCTTTCCGTGATCCTACATAGCCAAATAGATATGCCGCTACTTTGCGCATCTGAATCTCCTCGCTCCCTTCTGTGATCCGATATCGTCTATGGTGGCGATATATATGTTCAAACTGCTTGTGCCGACTATATCCAATGGCGCCATGTACCTATGAATCGTGAGCAAGGCCAAACTTGGTCGGAGTCGAATAGCATACCTGCATAGCTTGGTCTGCAGCCTGTGTACAAAGTCGGTTTGCCCAATAGTTGCACATACTGACCTTGTCACTTAGAACAGACTCGATTTCCTGGCGCCTCATTTTGTCCATCCTATTCGCTGTCTGCCGAATTAGAAGTCGGAGCATTTCCACCTGTGTTGCCAGTTCTACTATGGGAAACTGGATTCCTTGGTTTTTGGCTAGATCGGTGCCGAATGGTTTGCGCTGTCTAGCATATTTTATTGACTCTCTAATGCAATAATCGGCTGCGCCAAGAGATGAAGCAGCTTGACGGATCCGGTTCTCGTGGACGAATGCTTGGGCGAGGGAAAGGCCTCCACCGATGGGACCCAAGACAGCGGATACGGGAATGAAGACATTCGTGAATGAGACTGTCGCATGATCGGTGGGCATATTGAAAGTCCTAAGGGCGCTTTATTAGTTTTCAAATCGCCGTACATAGACAGAGTGAGGGGCTGCTTACCACTCATACGATTCGATCTTGACCCCATCTGCCATTGCAGGTACAATAAACGCTGTGATGCCCTTCGCATCTCCATTTTTTCCAGCTGTTCTGGCAAAGATGATGCAGTGCGTCGCCTTATGCATGCCAGTCTGCCATGCCTTCACTCCATCAAGGCGCCAGCCTTCGACTCCATTCCTGGTCTCTGTAACGGCCCGCGTACTCATATGTGTTGCATCACTCCCATGCTCAGGCTCTGTAAGACCAAAGGTAGTGCTCCTTGTCCCATTCAATCTTCCCCATATAAACTCTTCCTTTTGTGCTTGGTTTCCAAAAGTGTCGAGCACAATGAGGTCAGGAAAGTTACCCACGATACTGTGCTCATTTTGTAAGTCGTTAAATAGGCCCAATCCGCGAGCCGCTAGATGCTCACGTATCACGGCCATCCATAGATTGCTACTATCCTTACCGCCGTATTTGGCGGGTAGGCTGAAGCGATAGAAACCAGCTTTGTCTGCACGCCTTTGGGCCTCGGCTAAGAGATCCTCCCAGTCCTCACTTGGAAGCCCGGCGTGCGGGGTAGAGTTCCAATTCGTGCGAGCAGCCTCACGACGATGATCAAAAAATCGGTTGTTGTCATTTGATTGTTGTAGTGGTGTGATTTCCTTCGCTATGAAATTATCAATATCAATGAGGTATTGTTGGAGGGCGGGGTCGATAGAAGTATCCATCGTTGTAAAATGAGAGGTTGTTGCTAAAGAGAGAAAATGATGCGACTTCTATAAGAGCAACTATCTCGCTGAAGTCACAAAGCCACCATTGGATTTCTCGGAAGGTAGACTGAGGTGTAGCAGTTATTACCGAGGCTACAACTAGCCTACCTACCTACCCTAAGATCTAGCAGGGATGAGTATTTCAGGTCACTCCTGTGATAGTGAACATAAGAAATCTAACAAGAGAAAACAGCAATATATGGGAATCTGTATAGAGTATTTATTATGGCGTCCACGCAGTCATCCTGTCAATTTCCTTTAACTACGCGCCATCGATATCTACAATCTAGGACTTGCATCTTTCTGTAGCGCTTCAATCTTATTCTTGTAGTTCTTTACCAGCTGTCTAACTGACAAATCCAAAAGCACGTCCTCACTACCTCCGGGGATACGAGTCCCGGGCACCTCGCGATAGGCCTTTCAAAATAAGCATCCATGATAAAGGTGGAAGATTCGAAAATACCTACGTTCAACTAACTCTCCCTGCCCCGTCCTTGTGTAGCCCTTCCCCCCAAAAAGCAATACTGCACACTGCGCGCATTCACTCAAAATGTGGCCTGTCTGGGCTTTCACCAGAGCCGTAAGGCCTCCAAGTTCCTGATCTGCCTGCAGCAAGGATCGCAATGGTCAGTGGATATCTTTACGTTGGGGAAGTAAACAATTCACCTCCACTTTCTCCATCTTGCTCATCATGTATGTCATCTGCTCAATCCAGCTCCATTGTGCCTCAACCATACCACCACAGATCGCCAAACGATGTCTCACAGCCGGCTGGTCAACTAGAGTCTTCCCAAATGCTTCTCTCTGCATCACGTATTCCATAGCCGCTCCTAGCGCCACTCTTGCTTGTCTTGTACCTCCAATACATATTGAGAGCCGTTCATGATCGAAATTGGTCATGATATATCTCATTCCCTGATTTCTTCGCCAATCAAATTGGACGCCGGAACCTTGACCTCGTCAAGGTCGATGAATGTCGTGCCCGCTGCAACATGTCCCGCTACTTTGAACCGCCGCATTGTGACGCCTTCAGCATCTTTCAGAGGAACGAGAAGAAGTGACAAGCCATTTGCGCCAGAGCCAGGTCCACCCGTGCGTACTGCCATGGTCACGCAGTCGCACCAAATCCCATTCGTAATCCTATTGGCCGATTCTGTTATTGAAAGTATACTTGGTGAGAGATCCTAGAAAGGTACCATTTCTTTTGCCCAGTAACGACGTAAAATGTCCCACATTTACTTTTCTGTCAGGCAAGCAATATTGGCAACGTCCGACCCAACCCTCTCCGTGAAGAAGGCGTCGACGATAGGAAGTGTGAGGTGTATATTAGGCTGGCGGTAAGGGAAGAAAAGCTTTGAGGGTGAAGAGGTGGAGAAGTGACGACGTTGGCAGATATCACAAAACGAAGCGAGTGGAAGAACATGAGTGCTTGAATTATTTCTCTGCTACAACTGTTTGTTCTCATTGATACATGACTGGCTACGCTATCCTGTGCTATGCTGCTGGGTAAATGGTGGTAATATATGACGCTCCGCCCCATGACATTTACTAAAGAGAGTCGAACCGGAAACTCTCCGCAAGCTTTGTCAGGGCATCCGTCAATGTACTGGAAGCCCTACAGACCTGTGCTGTCTGACACGTGCGGTTGGGGTATAAAATGCCGAGAATGGAATCGAAAAGAAGTAAAGGAAGTCGTGAGAGTCCTAGTATCCCAACAATGCTAACGCCAATGCTGGAAATCACGTCCAAGTCTCCAAAACTCGATCGCTGAATCCAACGGAATAAGACAGAAAAAAGTCCAGGTGGCCAGCCGTATGGAAAAGCCTCTTTCTCTTGGGAAACCGATGGTTGTACGGTCGTCCGTGCCCTCTTCGGCCTAAAAGTCGTCGGCGATATCGAAGGTATTCAGGCCGTTCCAGGAGAGTAGAAAGATTTAGACCATCCGATCTCCAGCTCCAACCTCCTTCTTCTCTACGCAGCGAACACACCAAGCGTCGCCATCATTGCCCACCTCCTTACAGCACGCGCTGCACACCAGCTTCGCACACCCGCCCTCGCACATTCGGGTGCAGATCTGGCACGCCCGTTCTCCACACGCCTGGCACGATATGTAGGTCTCCAGATCGCGATTCCGAGTTGGTGCTTTGTGGCAAATCTTGCAGGAACGAAGGTCGTGTGAAGATGGTTTTGAGGTTGCTGGGTTGGCCGTTGTAGTGGCGAGGGGGGCGACACGGGAGGCTTTCGGTGGGAGGATTTTGCGGCGATGTTTAGGATTTGGCGGGCCGTCCAAGTCTAGACGTGGCGGCTGATAGCTGCTACTGCCGGCGAGTGGCATATCGTGTGAGAAGAGGGAGCGAGGACCCGGGGGCAGGTGGGCCGTGTGAAAGATGCGGATGTCGTTGTGCGAGACTGGCAACGAGCGGGTTCGCAAAAGGGTCTGGCGTGGATTTAACGCTGCCTCGAGGTTGTAATTGTAGGGGCTTCCGTTGGCCTGGTTCGAGTACGAAGAGAATGCGTTCTCCGTGTACCCATCTGTGTTCCTCTTCCTCTTGCCCAGACTGGCCGGGAAGAGAGAGTTCTCAGGCCAGTCTGACATGGCGTTCCAGTCCGTGGAGGAAGACTGGTTTGAAGAGGCAGGTTCGGTCGTGAACAGCTCGGAGGTTATGTACATGGCTGCGGGATTCCGGCGAGACGGGGGTGGTTGTCGTTGGAAGCGAGTGTCGAGGTCGAGTCTACACGCACGCGTACAAGACTGCAGAAGCGCAGCACGTGTCTACTCAGCAGTCAGGAGTGGCGGCGGCCATGGTGTAGTGTGGATTGAGTGGAGGCAAGGAGGAGGATGGGCGAGGTTGGGGGTTGGAAGCAGAGTCGGCTCGGATGGAGGCCGTGTTTGGCATGTTTGGTGAATCTCGTCGGCGATTCGCTCGGCCACTTCTAGAACAGGCAGAAGACGCCAGAGACGATGAAACAGCGTCACTTCATGCATCAACCTTGCGACCAACAGCAATAAATCAGGCTCCAGCCCGCCACTGTAGCCTTCAATGAAGGCAGATATCCCTTCCATTAGCCTGTGGTCTTCAGCTAGTGTCACTGTCACGTGCTCTCTTTAAACTCACTGCTCATGCTAAGATTGAATGTCAAGATGTAGAATAGTCGTCGGCAGCTGATGAGAGATCAAATTGCGTATAAGCGATATTCCACATTATATTATGTCCGGCATCTACTTCATCAAGCCCAGGGCCAAAAGTATTGCCGCTGGCGCGACTGGGTATTCAAAAATCCAACCACACCAAGCCTGAGAAACAAGAAAAGTCTCGGCGAGAAAGAAACCCAGCAAACATTACCCTTTTTCCATTTATAGCTGATTCATTAAATCCAATCCCAAAACAGTTCTAGAAAACCCCGGAACCGCACCTCGTCGGCATATTCGTTGAAGTACGTCTGATGCGCCTGCAAAGCGCCCTGCGGAAAAATCATAACCCTGGGCTCATTTCCATCGTCTTTCACGTGAATATCAATCAAGCTGCGCTCTTCCCAAACAGACTCAGCCTGTTCCGCTTACTATTCTTTCTGTCCGCCGCATCCCGCTCGCCAAGCCCCATCTCCCAGGGCAGCACGTCGTTCTTTTTGATTCTACCTCCGAGCCCAAGCCGCTCGCGCGGCGACTGAAACCATCGCGCGCTCATCTCAGATGGCGCGATGGAGCTAGCGGCCACGGAATCTGCTATTGATGCCGTGTCATCGATGCTGTACTGTCGGAAGTGGTTGTTCCGGTTCGACGGGGCGACGTTAACAACAGCTTCATCCGTTGTAGTGGCTTCTAGAATAGTAGGTGTATCCAAAGACGAGGTCGGCAGGATAGTCCTAGCGCTCGAGGGCCGTGAAGGGACTTTCGTTTCTAGAGGTGGCTGGTAAGAGAGCGGGCGGCTGAAGTTGGTGCGCGTGCTTGCTGGCGATGTGGGCGAGGAGTAGCGATTTGGATTCTTTGTCGGGATTGCTGGTGTATCTGCGACCGGAGAATCTTTTGATTCTGATCGAGAATCCTTTAACTTAGATAATTCTAGTCCTGGCTCTATTGCTTCAAGCACCGTCTCTAGTTCGCCTGTTGGGGCCGGTTCATTCGTTAATAGCAGATATCCTGCTGTGGGCTCCATTCCAGTTGTAGACTCGGGGTTCAGCAGCGGCTCTGCGTTCACTTCACTGGCTGTATCATCCACCACTGATGGCGGCCCCAGAACTGATTCATCGTCTTCGTCTGGTAAAACCACTTCTTGTGCTTCTCCTGCAAGGAAGCCCTGATTCAATGATATTCTCTTCATAATGGTTTGCGTGTCCACAATCTTTGAGTCAGTACTGAAGTCAACCAACGTCGGCGATCGCGCCACCCAGGCAACATCATCAACACTGGTGGATACGACCTTCGAATCCTTGGAGGTTGTGTCTAGTGACAGATCTTTGGGTGTCATTGGTTGATTATCGGGTGGAGTTCCTTCAGTAGCTCCACTAGGTCCATGCGCATCGCTCGGAAAGAAGTAGGAAATCTCGGGCAAAGAGGACATGGATGGCGATGTCAAAGACGCCCTAGTTTTGAGTCCAGCTGCTGCGGGGTCAAATATACCGACAGGTCGATTTGCATAGCGCAGTACGAGGTCTCTCTGTCCGCTTCCTGAACTGGAAACACTCGGAGTGAGGGATGGCGGCCTTTGTGCGTTCTTTAGAGAGCCAGCTGATGATGCGAGCGAGTGGGGAGGGTTGAAACTGCCATTCGAGTGGTTCATGAACCTGGTGCTATATGTGCCTTCTAGTGTTTGGCTGCCTCGTTTAGACATGGATATGCTTTTGCGTTGTGCCGCCTCTTTAGCCTTGACGGACTCTGGGATTCCATCCCATTTTGAATTGACCTTGGGAACCGTTGGTGGCAGTTTTTGGGTAGACACGCCGGGTAGTCCCACGGCGCTGATGCGGCCCATATTGTGTGATCCAGCCTTTTCAGCGGCTTGCTGGCGTGTCCTCTCAGCGAACTGCTCAAGCGCCGTTTGTGAGGGTTCTTTCAATGTCAAAAAGCCAAATACAGAGGGGCCCTTTTTCTTTCCTTTCTTCGGGCTTTTCGATACAGAGCTGGAGACATTGCTAGCAAGAGTCGTAGTTGCGGATGGTTTGCGTTCCAAGTTTAGACGTGAAGATGAGCTCCCGGTAGAGTGACGAAGAGGATTCTCGTCTCGTGGGACTATTGAAGTGATGGCGTCGGGGTCTTCGCTTTCTTTCGGCTCTCCGCTCGAGGTTGTCAATATTGATGCCTGGTCCAACGGTGTGCGATTTCTGACTTGAAGTTTTGGAATTCGCGGGGAAGCGAGACTATTGATGTCAACTCGAGACATGTTGGACCACTTGTAACGAACGGACGAGATGGACTAGCAGCCGGTGAGTTAGCGCGCCGCCGACGAGAGTCATTGATTTCTTACTTGGCTAAAGATGCCGATATCTCAACTCACGCAAAACACCATTGAAAAGGATCAAAGCAAAGTCAGAAATGTGGCAGTGGGAAGCAGGAAAAGTGAGACAGCGGAAGAGGCTGCGGAGGATGGCGACTGGGACACGAAGAACACGGACGCGAAAGGGACGAGGAAGGAAAACGGGGGGAGGGATAACAAGGATGCAGCTTGCAAGAATACGGACGGGCTGCTGCCAGCTGCTTCGCGGAGTTTAAGCCTGCACGGCACACCTGGTAGCTGGCAGGTGGCAGCTCGCATTTACGGCATGTTAGGTTACCAGCAGTCCGTCACGGTGGTCTCCGGCATTCTGGTGGAACGAATGAGAGCTTCTGATACGGGATCTGCTCTGGGAACCTAGGCGTTTCCCTCGCACAAAAGCCCACAAGCTGCGACAGATCCCTTGCTAGGACTGCCAACGGAGGCTTACGACTTTGATCGATACAGGTGACAAGGAAGGTGCGAGATCTGGACCCGCAGATACTCGGATCACAGAGCTTACCGGGTGCTGGGACAGTGGTTGCGGTAGTCGATAATCGAAGCTGATGGGTTCCCCTTGTGCCATCAGCTATCACAGGCAAGCGCTGGCAAGCGCTTTGCCAAGTTAGCCTGTTTTTATGACACGGCTTCGAGGGATGCAGCTCCCTGTGCGGCGCGCCGTCATTATTTTCATGGCTTGGGAAATGATAGCGGCGCGGCGATCTTGCACAGGAGAGGGAAGTGGAGAAGACGTCCAGCTGTGCGGGAAGCAAGCCACACGGCACTGACTGGCAGCGCGGCACGGCATGGTGGAGCTGGAGACGCGCCTGGAAGCCGCGACTCGGGAGAAGCTGGTTCGTTACCTGGCAGCATCGGTGATGTGCGGGAGTGAGGCTCCTCGCGCTGGTCACCGCCCTCGACCAACTCTGGGCAGCGTGGATGAGGGGCAGCGTGGATGAGAGGCACGGCAGCCCAACGTGTCGCCCACACGCCTGCTGCAGTGGCTCTCGGCGCCCCGAGTGTGGACCGTATCGCCATGACGTTTTCCTTTGGCGGAGAGGCTTGCGCCGCGCGAGAGGCCACGGTCAATCAGGACAGTCCAATAGGAGCGGCCCAAGCAGCCAGCTTTCTATGGTGCGTGACCAATCGAGAAATCGCCGGGCGACGGTCCAGGAACGCAGAATCTCGGGTTGCTAGCGGGAGAAGTGTGCCGCACATGATGGAGTTGACGTGACGTTCACGGGTCGGGAAGTCGTCGTGGGACAGCAGCCGGGTCGTGCGCGACGTCTTCCCAGGTTCTCGGCCCGTTTGCCTAGCGTGTTCCCGCCCGATTCACGATTGCGCACTGCCGATTGCTGTCTCTGCGCGCGGGGAGGCCTCTCGCAGCAACACAGCACCTACAGCACCTACAGCACCTACAGCACCTACAGCACCTACAGCACCTCACGAAGCCAGCTCGCTAGGCGACCGTGGGCCAAGGGCTAGGCGAGCAATTCGTTGCCACGCCAAATGATACCCTGTGTTCAGAGACAACTAGCTCGACAGCGGGAGGAGACCTATTTCGCAAAACTGAGATCCAGATTCCCAGAGTAAATTTCTATCTGGCCTGGAGTTATAGAGCAAGCCTTTTGTTTGCCGTTGAGATATTCGTTGTTGAAGTGGATGACTTTGGTGGGATCGGGAGATTTTGGTGTCTGGCGTGGCAACGAATTGCTTGCCTAGCCCTTGGGCCTTGTCTCTTCTCGTCCTCCGGCCGGACGCCACTGCTGCACCGTGACTCTCGAAGCCGCAGGTGCACGCTGGCCCAACGTTGCACGCATACTCTAGGCGAGGCCAATCTCAACCTCGCAACGCCATCGCTAGCCCTCTCGTGGACACCTCATCTCGCGCTGCCGGCCAGCATCGTGCGTGTCCCTCGTCTTCACCAGCCTCGCCGCGTGGCGTCTCGGAGCTGCGCTAAGCCCTGGCCATCCGCGTCGTGACCCGCTGGCTGTGAGGCCCGCCACTCCTCCTCCACCATGCCCGCCGTGACGATTCCGTCGCCCACCCCCGACGAGACGCCCGCTCGCGACGACGGCTACGACGACTACTACAACTCTGGCGAGAGCTCGCCCCGGAGGCCGCCCGTCTCGCCCCTCACGCCCGTTGCGACCCTCGCCCAGCTGGCGACTGTGCCTGCAGACGCCGATGGCGAAGAGCGTGTGCTCCCCCCGCAACCCGCGACCTTCATGAAGCAGCCCGCGCCGGTGCCTATATCAGAGAGCGAGAACCCCGATGTCATTGCCATGCGGTCCGCCATATCACTGCTCCAACTACAGCGCGAGAAGAGCAAGCGCGACCTCGTGACGCTCGAGAAACTGAAGACGGCCGCCGTGGCCGAGCCCGAGGCCTTTGTGCGCGAGTTGCGTGCCGGGCGACTACAGTCTGCAAACCCGGCCTCGAATATCCTGGCGCCTACGCTCGCTGACCCTGACACTGGCGGAATGTCGAATGGAACCGGCGGGCGGCATGAAACCCGAAAGGACTCTGCGGATACGTTGCCACCCGAGCTGAAGTCGAAATTCGCTCCAGTGCCTGCCCCGCAAAATATATTCCGCACTCCACCAGTCAACTGGGCAAAATACCACATCGTGGGCGAATCACTCGACAAGCTGCATGAAGAGCAGAGGCAGCGACCGAGCTCGGGCGAGCCTTCTCGAGATCAGAGAGCACCCCTCCATGTCATTGCGGCGCCCTACTCACCTTTCACGGATAGGGTCGGCGAGATACATCCTATGCAGACACGGAGAGGATCTAAGAAACCTTCACCATAAGAGAGGAGCGCCGGAGACGACAAACCCGATAGGAGATATTTACGATTTATGTTTTACGGTAGAGACGGGTATAGAAAAAACATTCCTATCCTCATGGGAGCATGCATCAGCTGGGATGCCGGTCAGGTGGTTTTCTGAGCGTTGATTCAAATGTAATAATCGTGTGGCCGTCACTCTCAATCAAAGACTTCTCCACCTCCTCAGTCGGGACCTGAATTCGTGAAGAGCCTCTGTCTGATACGTACGAAATGAGTCAAATCAACGCGCTCGATCGGAAACTCTATCTGCCTGTCTCATCTCATTAACTTCGCTCCCTATACACACGCGCGTCTGTCATGAATTCACGTGCTCTGTCTTCTAGCGCCTTGGCGAGGACCACTTTCAGTATAAACCTCTCACCCTACTCCCATTACCGTCTCTTCTTTAGCACACATCTGCCCGGAGCGGGTTCAAAAGGCGCTTGCATAGAGTGCCATGTGGCAGTCGGTGTGTAAGACTCAACTCTTCACCAAAAGTGGAAAATGGTTGGAGTCGGGAGGGTTGGGAAGTGTGTTCAGAACCGGACGAGATACGCTTTTCTGGAGTTCGCGGCGTGGTCACCCTCGGAACTAGTGATAATGCCCACCATCTCTACGTCACAACAACCTGTGTCCCTCCCCAGGCAGTATTCGCAACTCCAGTATTAAAGAAACCCACAGTCCCCCAGCCTGCCCGAAAGATCCTGATCAACAGAACGGAACACTGCTGACGCGACTCCAGATGCCCAACCGCCGCACCCCCATGATCGTCCAGCTCTGCCTGTGATTCCGCGAGAGTCCCACCGTCCAGTCCATTGCGCAATAAGATGGAGAGTTTGCACCCCCACCCACCCAGCACAACAACGCCATTATGCAGAATCACGGCGGCTTTTGCGCCTCCACGAGCCGCACACCGACTCCATAGGTCTCTGGCATGCACGATGCTAATACCGCAAGTCCCACACGGCAAAGCCATGAAGTAACATCTCTCGCCAGTTTGTTCACCCCCCAATCCCGACCTCCTCCTCGCTGAAGAAACGAAAGCTTGCGGGGCTGGACGGTGTTTTATACCCTCAGATTTCTCGAGTCACATGACTTCGCCGCTGGCCCCGTGATGGTAAGGGACCTCCGCGAGCTGCTGTATGGCTCGGGGTAACGGTGTGATGATGGGGTAGGAGGCGGACACGTGAAGCACGTGGGCTGAGCTGGCGGGAGGGTATAAAAGCTTCCACTCACTGGCGGAGGGGTTTTTCTTCATCGAAAGAGGAGGGAGTTTTAGGGGGCTAGCAAAACAATCTATCGCAGCAATTCATGGGTGGTAGTGTTCTGGTGGTTGTGCAAAACTGGAAAGTTCGTTCATGCTATGTTCCGGGAGCAAAAACTCTCCGCCAATTCATGATGTTGTGCTAGTTCAGCAGCGGGCGAGGCGGGTGAATGAGGCATCACCATAGCTCCTCAGCAAGCCATGTGGGACGAGCGTCGGGAAGAAGGGGAGGACAACCACCACACACGATGATTCGAGTGATTAATGTTAGAAGACGATGATGGCCTTCTAGCGTTACAGTACCGCAAGCAAACAACATCTCAGTGCAACGCTTTCTCAGAGTAATGTCCGCTACGAGATCAACTTTATGCTAACAACCAGCAGCATTCCAATGCCCGCCGAGCTCCACTTGCACCACCATAGCTCAGTGTCCATGCGGTTGTCGATTCCACGCGCGGATTCCCCCCATTACAGAGACATGATGCCAGATGGTCCATAACAAGTGCCATTGGAAGCCATGACACACGTTTTTCGATAACACTCCGGTCCCCTTTCTACTGAAGAACCAGAAGCTTGAGCTCCAAAGGGCTGCTTTATACCAAAAGATATCTCTAGTCACATGTTTTCGGCGCCGGGACCCGTGACTAGCAACCTCCGCAAGCGCGATATGCGCTTTCGTGACCCTGGAAAGCTCTGAGAAGCGGTGGACACGTGAACCACGTGCCTCGGAGCTGGGTATAAACTCTCCCCCTCCCTCCGCCGACGAAGACTTTCTTTTTCTTTAGTAACAACGAGGGTCCTTGGGTCGGCAACAACAACGACGATGTTGATATGTCGTGGGTGGGCCCGGTGTCTGCGGGGTCTTGCAAAAAGTTGAGTGAAAGCATACAATGTCTTGAGATCAACAATTCATCAAGAAAGCCCTTATGCTGCGGGGTTCCAGCAGCCATTTTCACAACCTGTGTGGGCTGCCAACTATGGAGGTGGCCGGGCAGAAGTGGGGGAGGTCTTCAAGGGCATCAGACACATCGAACCTTGCGGTGTTTGGTCCTCGGCAAAGTGAAGAAGGCAAAGATGGATGCGTGCTGCGCTGCCAGCATCTCTGTCTTCGTCTTTTAAGAATCCTGATGATACGAAGCATTAAATTAGGGGCAAAATAATAATAATAATAATAAAACACATAATGCTGATAATCAGCACTCAGTGGAAATGATAATCATCATAACAGCGTAGCGTAGCCTAGTTAGTACTTCGTCGAGCTCGAAGACAAGAACCAAGACTTCAGTCTCCAGCACAAGGCTAGAAAACCAATGTCCTAGTCAGTAAAAGAAGGTCGCTGGGTGAAAGCTTGTCGAAGATCTACCTAGTTAGCAGGAGCTCGTCAAGGAAAGAAGTTGGGGCGGGGGGTGAGGGTGCTTAAGTAGTTGGAAATTCACTAGCGCCTTGGCGAGTGCAGGGGTCCTGGGTTTCAGGCAGGACTTCACTTCACCTTCCACTTCGTTCTTTTGGGTTCTATGAAGGACCGGGCCCTCTCTTTCCACCGCATCGAGAGCCGGCTTGTGATCCTGATAACGGGTATCGATGTTACCCACGAGGAGGGAGGGTTTTTCTATGGTGATGAGACGAGAATGAGAAAGCATTTATAAGAAGATAGCTCTGGATTCCAGCACGAGACGTGTAGAAAGCAGGTCTTCGTCTAGGAATCTGAGATTGGATGGTGTGGACAAGAACATTATTGGCGGTATACGAGCATTGAATCTTTATATACCTCCACTGACTGAACAATAACTCATCCGCTTGTAGAAGAAAGGAGAACCAATGACTGCCAGTACTTGCTTTCCATTTTGAACAGCTTTACTGTCATATTTGAACCGAGACATTTGCCAACTCCGCCCTTTGATGCAAAACAAAATCTCGTGAATGCCCCCATCCTCAAAACGCCCTACCTTCGTTTCATCGGCTCTTTTTACCCTCCTTCTTCGACTTCTTCGGCTTCTCATCACCCTTGGACTTCTTCGACTTGCCTTCCTTGGATGCCCCCATTGCCTCCTGATACGCTTCTTCAACTGCCTCGCCCGCTTTCCTCTTTGAAGACTTGCCAGTTTTGATACTGACCGTGATTTCCTTGCTGCCTTTAGCCTGCGCAGCGCGGACCTTGCGCTCAGCGTCCTCCCAATTGGCGTTCTCGCTGTCGATTGTGTACCTGTCGGAAACATGTTAGCGCTACTTCATTCTCAGTCAGTGTGAACTGGAACCGACGTACTGATCCAACGGGAGAGCATCAATCATACTCCTCACTCGTTCCCTCTCAGCCTGGTCAATCTCCTCGCCTCCTTCAGCAAGTTCGTCATCCAGCTTCTTGGCCAATGGTTTGAATCTTTGTACCTCCGCGCTCTTGAAACCGTTCTCGCCATGGACGCCGGTTTCATCGTCTACCTCCATTGCCTCGGGCATAGTCTCTGCAACGGCCCCCTCGACAAGACTTCGGAAGTGGGTTGAGACTTTTCGAACGACTTTGACGAACATGGCAAGCAGTTGCGAGTTGTTCAGACCTAGCTCTTTCTCCACATCCTCAAAGCCTTTCCGTTGTAGACCAATCGCAACTAATAGTGATGTTTGAACTCCAGAAAGCTTGACTGCAGACTTGAGGCGTCCGGTGAAGTGGAGAGTGGCAATAGTCGGAAGCATGTCGAGAATGACATGATAGTCCAGCATATTGTTAGCATAGCTGTCCAATCGCTTGAGATCGAAAGGCGAGAAGAGCTTATCAAGTTCCGATTTGGTTAGAGGAGGTGGCGCCGATGCCATATCCAATTTACTGCCAGCGGACGCTGACTCGTCAATCGAAAGAGCCATAACTGACGGGAAGGTTCGGAATTGGTATGAGAGGAGCGACAGGAACCTTCGGTGGAAGTCGCGAGCAAAGGAGCCTACCCATGAGCTTTCCTCGTTCGATGTTTCCAATGCTCGTATCATGACGCAGGTATGCTCTCCAGTAAGATCATTCGGAGTTTGGCGTAGGTATACCGGAACAAACGACGATCGCTTCCAGAATTTGTGAAGAGGTGCTGTGAGACCGTAGCTTACACCGACGTAGTCGAGCCCTGGAGCTTTCCGCTCCGAAAGCCTGGAGAACAGCGGCGGCATTTTGTTGATATCTCGAACCTTGACGTTATCTTGGAGGAGAGTAGAGGTTTCTAACTCTGCTTCGGTGACACGTTGCATCTCAAGCTCAGCGGTTGGCTCCACCTCCGAAAGGCTGGCGAACTTTCCGTCGTAGAAATCCAGAAGAAGTTGCAGAGCTCGAGATCCGTAACCCATGCTAATGTAGTCAGGATTTGTCGCAATCCTCACGACTCGGGCACCGGAAAGACCAGCGAAATTCTCGTCTTGGAATTGCTGGCTTACTATCCATGGGATTAAGTCTCCACCAGCTCTTTGACCTCTGCTGAGACTGTTCAGGACGCTTTCTCGGCTGATTTGGCCTTCCAAAGCAACTTGAATCACACAAAGTGGCTCCGGAAGTCGCTCGCTCTTTGGATCTACTGGTGGTGTCAAAACGAACAGTTGGTGGGCGGGAGCGTCTGACATGAGTTGGAGATCGTTGGGAGAGTTTTTGTAGTGACTGGCAACGTATAATGCCATCATCTGCTGAAGGAACTTTTCGGAAACTTTATGGAAAGAAAAAAGGGTATCTCGGTTGATTTGGAATAGTTCGCACTGTGAAGGATGGGGGCAGCCCAGTGTCTTGAGGCTTGACTTTGGTAATGTAGCATCAAGGCATAGAAGCTTGTTGAGCCATTTCTCAACGCCGTCTCCGGGAGCGTATCGAATGGGCTCCGAAAGGGTGATCTCTCTCAATGATCGGCCTCCGGATGAGGTCTCTGATGTGTCTTTCGACTCCTTGCCAGAGCTTCGGTCTATTACTTGATCGTCGCCGTTTGCTTTTGATTTCCCTCTTGACTGGTCTCGGAGCTGCTGTATCAGCTTGAGTGACAGTGACCGACCCGTTCCTTCATAACCATTGATAGTTGAAGCCATGAAGACTAAGTAAGGTCCCATGAGCTTCCTCACCAACGGAAGCGGAATAGCCGCAGCTTCGTCAATGACTAATAACTCTGCTTGACCCAGGGCATAGGCATCTTCTGGCCGAATGTACTGAATGGTCTGACGATGCTGCCGATGGACATTGACTCTGACAATAGCTTTGTTGAAGTCCGGGTTCGTGGATTGGATAATAGAGTAATCCACGTGGTCGAGGTAGTTCAACGCATCGAAGCCCTTGAACACGAACTCAAACAGGGTCTTCAAATTCTCCGGGCTCGGAGATGTGATGAAGATGTTGCTGTACCCATGAGCAATCGCAGCTGCGATCGCAACACCCAACGCCGCTGATTTACCACGTCCACGTGCTGCAGTTAATGTGACGGTGCTCTGTAAAGTTTTTTCAGCAATCGCATCTACGAAAGTAAGAAGTGCCCTTGCTTGATCGACGGTCTTCGCTAGTGGTATCAATGAACCTACTGGCGGCGAGTCTACAAGGCTTTCCTTGATCTCCTCTAGCTCCTTTGCGTTCGGCGATTTTCCTTCGTCTTCGGGGTCCGGTGGCGGTAACTGTTGTACGGTCTTGCCGCCTGATATGGGCAGGACATTGAGCTCATCATCCACTACGAGGCATGATTCGCAGCTGCCTAAGGATAGGATGAATCGCTCATTAAAACGAGCAACCACGTCGTTATGCGCTTCTGTCCGGTATCGGGAATGGATGTCCATGGACAAGGTGTATAGCTGTTTCAAACTGTTCATGCCTTTGAGAAGCAGTATCACCATTCCACCACCTTCCACAGTTTCTATTGTCCGCGCCAGCAGATTTGGCGTTATGGCCTCGAAGTCTTGCAATATGCATATGCCGTATGTGTTTCCCAGGATCTTCTCGGTCTCGTTGTAGTAGACATATCGTATGTTCTGGGTCGATATGAAAAGCTCGAAGGGATCGTCGGTGTCGACATCGCGTATTCCTCGTTTGATGTCGTTCTTGATTTTCTTTTCTCGTTTCTTCCGGTGACTGAAATATATCAATTAGCGCAGTTCTCCCCACTGAGATTACTAGATGTACCTTGAGAAGCCTATGAGTTTGTTTTTGTATGCCCAGAGCACGGACTTGTTCAACTTCACGTCCACGTTTAGCAAGATATGGTATAGGTTGACGATGACATCCTTCTGCCTGTCACCAACGACGACAAAAAAGCTTCGCTTCTTCTCCTACAGAATTGTATATTAGCGACCGAGAGAAAGGCTTTCTTAGGTTCTTAGGTTCTGAGCTTACTTGAGCTCCATTGCGGATCAATGCTGGAATCCGGGAGTCACTACGAAGTGAGATCAGCATACGAATAGTATTATATTGCTAAGTCTAGCTTACATGGCCTTTTTAACCATCTTGTCTCTCCAAGCTCCCCGCCTCCTCCAATTCAGCTCAAGTCGAATATAACTGTTCCTAACTGGCTCGTCGTTCCGAGAGGTAGGTCGCTGGTATCGGTATATTGCACGGAAGCAAGGGGCCGGTATTGCTTTGGGAGTTAGGGTGTTAAGGCTCTCCGGCGCAAAGCTGCTTTCGAGGTGAACAAATTCGCAGCAAAAAAAAGTTGTCGGCGTTTAGCGGATCATTCGCCGAGGTCACGTGCTGAGGTCACGCTACGTTCGCTGGGCTGAATGATTCTCCACTCTTCTCTCATCCAAATTCATCACTCTTGCCAAATTTCATCATGTAAAAGGCTATCGCAACTTTAATTTACTGTAGTGTATCTAATATGAATCTGTACTACTGCCTTAGGGCTCGGGTAAGCATTCCGACTATGATCCGGCATGTCATCTCCTAGATGCCATTATTGTCTAGGAATTCAAACATCAACTTCCCGATCTCCTCTGTCTCAGTCTCTCCTGCAAAATGTCCCGCATCTAGCAGCCTCACCTCCGCCTTAGGAAGATCCCCCTTAAACGCCTCCGCGCCCGGTGGTATGAAGAACACATCATGCTCGCCCCAAACAGCCAGCAACGGAACTTGACTCTCCCCAAAGAACTTCTGAAACTCTGGATAGAGCTTCACATTGTTCTCATAGTCCTTGAATAAATCCAACTGGATCTCCTTGTTCCCTGGCCTATCGAGCAGCGCTTGATCCAGGTAGTATGACTCTGGTGCGAGGACAGTAAGATCTCGAGTACCGTTTGTGTACTGCCCTTTTGTTCCCTCGAGGGTTAAAAAGGGCCTGAGTGCGTCTCGGTCTTCGATGCTGTTTGTCGCCCAGTACTTCTTGATCGGCTCCCATGCAGGACCGAGGCCCTCGACGTATGCGTTACCATTCTGGGTGACTATGGCCTGAATTGCCGAAGGCTTCGAGAGAGCTAGTCGTAACCCTACTGGGGCGCCGTAATCGAATATGTAGATGCTGTACTTCGCTGGCGGATTCGGGATTGTTTCAAGGAACGTCCCGATGGTAATCGCTAAATTATTGAAGGTATATTCGTAAGTGGAAGGCAGCTGTGTGAAGCCAAAACCTGGCAGGTCCGGCGCGATGACCCGGTACTTGGTAGCTAGCAACGGGATCAGGTTCCGATACTGGTGGGAAGAGGAGGGGAAGCCGTGGAGAAGGAGAACCGTAGGCGCCGAGTCGGGTCCTGCGCTACGATAGAAGACGTTCTCACCACTGGGAAGTGGGATGGTATTGAAAGTAACACTCGGAGACATCTTTAGATTCCAAGAGAGGATCTCTGCGTCAGAAGCTTCTGAGGTATGATATCGAGATTGTTGATGCGCCTGCTGCGAGTGATGAATTGATGGTAGTGTGCTGCCCCTTCTTATACCGTTCAGAGCCAGCATGTCAACTCTCCAGTTTTGGTGTTTCCTAATCTCGCATTACTCGAAAGCAGTGCTTACATCTCGTCTATGACGCTCTTCACCAATCAAATATCGTTATACTTTTGGTTTGGTAATCGCTGCTTAGCATTTCCTCGGTTCTTGGCTTAATCATCACCCTACATGATACACCTCCGCGGCCGAACAACAAATGCGTGGCCGGACCCAAGCACATAATTCATGAAGCAAGCAAAACGCCATACGGACGGCATCAACATTTGATTCCAAATTCAAGCGGACGTCATGGATCTTACTCTGGATCCTTCCAAACAGCATAATCCTTCTCCTTGACTATCTTCTACCCCTTCTCGTCCCACCACTGCAAACTCGCGGTAAGCAACGTCACGCGCTCTCCAGCTTTATATTTCATCATTGGAGACTCCTTGATTACCGTAAACCTCGATTCCGCCTCCCACACGGTAAAGGTTTTGTGGCCCTCGACGGACAGGGTCTTGCATTCCCAGTCGCCACAGTATTCCTAGAGGCCACCGAAGACGCCGCGCAGGGCAGCTTTGTCCATGTTAAGTTCCATGAGACCTATGAAGGGTCGACGTTAGACCCTGCTGGAAGGGTACCGACTTGATGAAGAGTATGGGTCCTGCAAAGTGAGAGGGGACGAACCATAGTCTGTGTAGTCCAATCCCTCGTCGACGAAATACGACATCATCTTTTCGAGGTCTCCGTCGAGGATAGCTAGTGTATATGGCGCCTGCCGTTGCTCAATAAACGACTGCTCGGAGTGCGGCATTATGAATGTGGATAGAGAATTCTATTTGGAGAAGAAATCGATAGGAAGAACGCTGAAGATGTGGAGAGGACAATGGAACGAGGTCTTGAGAGAGAATTGAGCTACTTATGAAGGAAACTTTTTATGGAATAGGCATTGCTGACATCGCCTAATCCAGGGAAGTTTCACCGCATCATGGTACCTAGGCGGCATTGGAGCCACAAGGGATGTCTCTCTTCGCAAATCAGTCGATTCTTCAGCTCTTCGAAATAGTTGTAGTTATGAAGCCGCCCCTTAGACGTGTAATTGACCCGCAAACCGATGAGCTGATAGGTTGAACACTGCAAGCGAAACCAACCCGCAACCGGGATTTCCTTATTCTTTAAGTGCTACGGTATATCTTCTGCGAGCTTCCAAGCGATTCAGTAAACCTACCCCACCTTTCGAGGAAAGGTTATGGTGTCTGAAGTATGTTGTTGTTATTGAGGCTCGCTGATTGGGCTTTCCGACCCTGATCGTAGATATCTCACCTCAGACCCGTTACTGAAGTACCGTGAAGGGACATAAGTTGCGAGATTCTCAGTTTTGCAACCCTGCTCCGAGCAAATTCACCAAATGTCCCAATTCAGCAACTGTTAGCACGGCTTCAAAGTGTGCAGTACCTGAAGTGAAGAAAGCACTGACTTTCACTCATCACATGATTTTCTTCACCCGAAGTCCACCTTTAATTTACCGTGTGCCCGATTCTCGACCCAGAACGGCAACGGTTGGCACGATCGAACGTGTGGAGTCGCTGCCAAGTATGTGTGTCTCGAGAGTCGCTAGGAAGGTCGTGAATGGAGTGTAACGTTTACCTATCTCTTTGAAAGAAAGGAAAGAAGCACGCGAGTCACATGATGTAGATTTTTGCCGGGTATAAAATCTACCAACTGGCTATTCGTGAAAGAAGACATGAGAATAGTTCGAGCTGGCGGGGGTTCAAACATTGAGAAGTCAATGCCTCAGGCTGTCGTTCAAAATAGGATGCAGCGACAGCCATGGGTGTTGGTGGGTGTTGGTATCGACAAACCTTTCTGGTCCTCTTCTTATGGAGCAGGGTTGTGATGGATTATGACGACTACCACGCCGGAGGCGTCTCCTCGCTGACGTGCCCTTACCAAAACAAAAACGAAAACTCGCTCCCCACATCGACTCCTCCATATATTTCGAGTAAAATGAACCCTCCTTGTACTAACCAGCAGGAACCTTGCCCTAATGGCGTCGGCCCCGTATCTCCCAACATGCTAATCCTAGGTCTTGTTTTTCTTTTTGTATTGCTTGGCTAGGTCCCGGTTCGATTCCCGCTTTCGTCAAGATTTTTTTTTTTTTTTTTTGGAATTTCTCTTCGGAGGCACGACTGTTGAGGGATGACAATCAGCTACGACGAGCACCTACAGCAATCACTGCAGGTAGCAATCAGGGCTTCATGTACATAATGTTCGCGTCCCACCAATGTTCAGATGCTATGGCCTGCAAACCAACAGGTTGGGATTCAACTTGCCTTGGCTCGATACTTCATGGGACGAGTTCCAGCGTGGGTAATTGGAACAGCGTGGAGCGTCAAATGGGACGACAGCGTCGGATAGCATACGGCACTATACCTCCAAACAATGATACTTATGGTCACCAAACCTGTTGAGGACGACCTTCCTTCCAAGAGACAGGTAACTCCCAACTGGAACGATAGATACCAACCACTACCACCGCCCCTCGGTAACGATCAGCACATTAGAGGAGTCCCTCCTCCACCATAACCCGCACACATAACCTAACCATCGTAAATACGGTATGCCAAACATGTTCACAGCCCACGACAGAACCATTGCTGTGTTGTCCTCCATTTTTCAATCCCACAAAGCCATCGGTCGAATCGATGTGGGGATTCAATGCCATGGGATATGTATGCACTCATTTGAACCCCGACGTGACTGATCCTTATTAGAAAGTCGAGGATGAGCTTCGGCGAAGACTTTTATACCCAAGGACGAGAGGTTTCGCCGGGAACGGAGGAACAAGGAGCCGAGGGCACGTGGCTCGGTGTGGTGAAGGCCGTGAGCGGTGAACAAATTTCTTGAGGCAGACTCGAATAGCTGATGTGATATCGTGTGGAAAAGGGATGGGATGAGAAAGACGGCATGGAGAGCCTAGGATCCAATTTGAGAGAACACATAGGACGTTACTTCGTGAAGCTTGAATTTCATGATGTGGAGATAGCATACTCAAGCTTGCGGATCGTGAATGTGCATGTCGTTTTACCCCGGGCATATCTAGTACTGAGTTCATCCTTTTGATAGTCATCATCGTATACAACCCCCCAACTTTTCCTTTCACAAGTCCGATTTTTTGATGTGATCCAACATTCCAGCGGTCCAGCGCTCGATCTACCAGAACCAACTCCTACGCCGATGCCCAGATGAAATCACGCAAGTTCTTTTGATTATCGATCCGCAAAAATGGGTATCAAAGAAAGAAGTGGACCAATCATATATCGTTGCCAATGACACAAACGCCAATCATTTCGCGTGATTGATGATCTGCTCATAGATATCTGGCGGAATCTTGGCGGCAAACGATGTCGCGACCTGAATGACCTTTGCCGCTTGCAGCGGAGGGAAAGAGCGGAGAATCTGGTTTGGACTGCAAGACGTCAGCAAGGTGACTGGGGAGCCAAGGTTGGTGGCGGGGTGTCTTCAAATATTGAATATACAAAAGTGGAAATGATCAGCGCTTACCTCGGACTGCCCAGGATCTGGTCTCTTATCAGGATTAGCTGCGCTACTATGCAGAGGATGTTGAGATGCGGGCCGTATGCGAAGAGGAAATCCCAGAGTTGCAAAACTTCTGGTAGCGGTGGCGTGCACGCGGACATGGTGAGAACAGAGGCAAAAGCGTACAGCTCGGCGTGCATACCCTTGCTCATGAGATGCGAGTACAATTTTGGGTCTACAATCTCCAGAACCGTGTCTACGAGCCTGAGGCCTTTGTGGACACCATCCATGGGACCGCGTACGTAAGCAGGGCACTCCTGCGTTATAAGTTTCTCGAACGCGACGAATGCTTCGACTTCGCTACGGGCCGCATACAGGAACGGCGCTGCCAGGACGTTCATGCCCTGCACGTAGCCCACTTGCTCCGCATCCGAGTTTGACACTTCTGTCCTTGTGCCGGTTGTAAACGACTGTCGCGAATTGAAGGTGGTTTCAGGGCTGCCCCCGAAGTCGGACAGCGTAGGCGGGGACTGCCATCCGTTGACGCGTGCCTCGTGCGCGTCGTTCAACTTCCACGCCACAGCATTGAGCACGCGCGTCAGGCTGTTTTCGGTGACGCGGCGTCGAAAGAGAGGGTCGGTCGCAAGTGTGCGAAACGTGTCGTTGCGGATCTTGGTGTATGCGGGTGATGCGCCTTGTCGGACGAGGTCGAGGTAGACGTCGGTGCGGACAGGCGGCGCATTCAGAAGGATGAGCCAGATGTATATGCGCAAGTCGGACTGCAGGATTCGTTGTTATTAAGGGAAGTCGCAAACCCCGAGGGCGCAATTAGAGGCGGGGCGATGCTCACCATGCCATCGCCGTTTGCTGGCATGCCCTTGGTCAGAATGGTGAAGCGCAGGTCATTGAGGCCTCCTGCGAGGTCGCCAGACGGAGGCCCTTTGAGGAGAAGGAGGTCCAGATTAGTCATGGTGTGGTGGAAAGACGAGCCGCGAGGATGGTTCAGAGTTTCCCCAGAAATGAAGCAGCTCACGATGTTCCTGCCGCTTGCGGCCAGTCACGTGGCATCTTGATTGACCCGCCAACTTACTTTCAACCGCGCTGACAACCACAACTAGTGGACGGTGCGAGCTATACGATACCCATGAAACACCCGCGCTCATTTTACTCCTCAATCTATGTCGAACGCTCTAAGGCAGCACGATACCTCTATCAAGGCGCCCTTGCAGCCCTGTTCCGCTGGGAGCATTCCGAAAGATTATCTACTTTCTAGGATGGAGGACCCTTGGAAAGATGAATGATGAGCACAAGACCAAACGCTGTCAGCGAACCTTCGACGAACGGCCAAGGTGCATAAGGTTTTACCGAGATGCCTCTTTTGCACCTGCAGCTCCGCCTGCCAGGCTCACATGGGCGATCCTGCTGGGTCATGCGGGAAGCTGCAGGGAGCGAGCTCCTCCAAGCTCGTCTTCGTATTCGTTTATGCGTTTCTCTGATCTGCCCTGTCAGAAACACCCACTCTCGCTGCTTGTTGCCAATACATGAAGACAAACAGTGAGGGATGTGTCCAGGGTCTCTGGACCCTTCAATCCTGCCTCCCGCGGTTGGTGAGGTAAGGACCCGGGCGGGCGGTTATACTGACTTGGAACAAAGTCCGCAGGCGACCGACTCCAAAAGACGACAACAGCCGACTCCAAAATCTGGCAGCCTCACGGCACGTCATGAGATGAGATGCAACATCGAGCAGATTCTCTCTGGTGGGCAATTGAGCGACATTGTATTTCCGCGGTCCGCAAAGACGCCATCGTGGTGTGATTCTGGGCGTTTGCACGCTGAGGCTCTCGTCGTGCCCACGCTGCCCGGGGCGTTTCTCTTTGTCCCGCGGACGTGGTGATACTGCTCATGCCAAGGCGTCGCGGTCCAAGGTACGGCTAGCTACCCCATAAAAGGTAGATTCGACATCTCTGTGCTCGAGCACGCCATTCGCGTGGGATCCGGCCCGATTGCGTTGCGTCGCTACCGCGCCCGCAATTGGGTGTAGACAGCCTACGCATTCACCGCGAGCCCTGTCCTCGCACGCCGTCGGTCGCTACGCATGCACCATCCCTGTCGCCTCACCCGCGCTGGCATGCCTCTCCCACGCTTGGGGTGTTCTCCTCCACCACCTCGATGCTCCGTGCGCTATCCCAGCCATACCATCACCAGTCAAGACCTCTACCGCCGCCGTCCGGACTTTTCCCGATGGTGTCATTTAGTCAAAGTCTGCACTCCACCCTGCGCAGACTCCCGTCATCTCTGGGTCAGATCCGATCTGAAAACTATTTGACATCTCAACCTGGATGCCGTCCGCCTACCATCCATTCTGCATCCCCCGCCGCCGTCCCTTCGCAGAGCACCAGTCCTTCACGCCTCTTGCGATTTGTGGCTGCCCTAACCCGTCACGCCATTCTCTTGCATTTTGACAACTTCAACACCATCTTTTCGCCGGCAGATCGACGCCCATTGCGGACTGCCCCAAAGCTCTAGCGCAATCCCCCACAAGCAGTTTCATTCAGTGGCTTAAGGCCCAACTCGATCTTGAGCTCCCGCTGGCCATCAAGCCCCCATATTGCACTATTGCTCATCACACACCCCAAAAGAAATCTTTTCCAGGCCTAGAGCTTCTGCTGCATCGATATAAATCCCGGCCACCAGGGCACGTTCGGGCCACTCACTAGCTGCAGCGGCACCCTGTGCCGAGATCTTGAGCCTGGGTTTGTTCATAATTAAGCTCCACCCTGCTCCTGGGATTCCCCCAAGCACTTCCAAGATCACTCGGTCTCATGGCATCTACCAGCACCAAGATCGGCCACGGCCTGGCCAAGGTCCTTGGTATCAAGCTGCACTACCGCAACGAGACCGGCTCTGAGAGAATTACGAGAGGCGAGTCTGTCTTCTCAGTTGCCAGCGCCGACACCTTTGTCGAAGAGGAACCCACGTCTCTCGAATGGCTACAGAGTATCACTCCCTCTGGCCACGATATTGCGCATTACTTCATCCGGCTGTTCCCATTCCTCCAGTGGATCACAAGATACAATTCTCAATGGCTTATCGGCGATCTCGTCGCAGGTGAGTCTATCATATCACTGTCGATATTTCAGCCGTCTAATATTTGGAAGGTATCACTGTCGGTGCTGTGGTTGTCCCACAGAGTATGGCCTATGCCAAACTTGCCAATCTCGCCCCTGAATTTGGACTATATTCGTCTTTTATGGGTGTCTTGATCTACTGGTTCTTTGCTACATCCAAAGATATCACCATTGGTGTAAGTGCAATATATTTGAGGCCTAGTCTTAAGCTAATTTTTTAATAGCCTGTCGCTGTTTTGTCCACTGTTACCGGGAATGTCGTTACCAGCGCCTCTAAAAAGCTAGGCCCTGGTGTACCCGCGGACATCATTGCTTCGTCCTTAGCGATCATTGCAGGTTCCATTGTATGCTTCCTCGGTCTTGCGCGCCTTGGATGGCTAGTTGAATTCATTTCGCTCACCTCAATTGCCGCCTTCATGACTGGTTCTGCACTCAACATTGCCGTCGGGCAAGTACCAGCTATGATGGGTATTACTGGATTCTCCACTCGAGATGCGACCTACAAAGTAGTGATCCACATCCTGAAGCATCTCGGACGATCGAATTTGAATGCCGCTATTGGACTGACCGCGCTTACTATGCTCTACCTCATTCGATTTGTATGCAACACGCTCGCGAAGAGATACCCGAACCGAAAGAAGACTTTCTTCTTCATTTCAACTTTGAGGACCGCCTTCGTCATCTTGCTCTACGTTCTCATCAGTTACCTGGTCAACAGGCACCACCGCAAGAAGCCAAAGTTCAGCGTCCTTGGCAAAGTTCCTCGAGGTAAGCTGTTTCGAACGTACTGTGAATAAGCTGTTCTCACACTTATCAGGTTTCAAACACGCTCGTGTTCCCCATATCACTACAGACATCATCAAGGCATTCGCGTCCGAGCTTCCATCTACGGTCATCGTTTTGTTGATTGAACATATCTCCATCTCGAAATCCTTTGGTCGAGTGAACAATTACACGATCGATCCCTCGCAGGAACTTGTAGCCATTGGAGTTACCAACCTACTGGGTCCGTTCCTAGGTGCCTATCCTGCTACTGGATCGTTCTCTCGGACTGCCATCAAATCAAAGGCTGGTGTGCGCACGCCGTTTGGGGGTGTTATTACCGCCATTGTCGTCCTCTTGGCTATCTATGCTCTTCCCGCTATGTTCTTCTACATTCCAAATGCTGCACTGTCAGCAGTCATCATTCATGCTGTAGGAGATCTAATTACGCCGCCCAACACTGTGTACCAATTCTGGCGAATCTCGCCGCTCGAGGTGCCTATTTTCTTCGCCGGTGTGCTCGTCACCGTGTTCAGCAGCATTGAAAATGGGATTTACACGACAATCTGTGTGTCGTTCGCCTTGTTCGTTTTCAGGGCATTCAAGGCCCGTGGCCGATTTGTCGGAAGAGTCAAGGTTCACTCTGTCGTCGGTGACCACTTGCTAGACCAAGAGGAGAGTAAAGAAGGCCGGACTCCGAAGGCCTCCAAGGGGATCCCTGACGACCCAGATTCCAACTCTAGGAACATCTTCCTACCGGTTGATCATCATGATGGATCCAACCCCACGATCGAAGTCGAAGACCCATATCCCGGTATCTTTATTTACCGTTTCTCCGAAGGATTCAACTATCCTAACGCCAACCACTATTTGGACTATCTCGTTCACGTTATTTTCGAGAAGACTCGTCGCACAAATCCTGCTACCTATGGAAAGCTAGGAGTAAGTCAACTTGCAGTCTCTTGTTTGAACCAATAGACTAATAATTCTTAGGACCGCCCGTGGAACAACCCTGGTCCCCGTCGTGGTAAAGAAGCAGACCCAATTGATCATCGACCTACTCTCAAAGCTATAATCCTCGACTTTTCTTCCGTCAATAATGTCGATGTCACCTCAATTCAGAATCTCATCGATGTCCGTAACCAACTTGATCGTTATGCCGCTCCTGATACTGTTGATTGGCACTTTGCAAACATCAACAATCGGTGGACAAAACGTGCACTTGCCGCAGCTGGATTCGGATACTACACTCCAGAATCTGATGTTGACTCTGGCCTAGAACGCTGGAAGCCAATCTTCAGCGTCGCCGAACTCGGAGGAACCTCTAGCGCTGCAGCAGCAGCTGAGGCGCATCAAAATAAGGCACAGCGTAGGGCCGCCGCCCAAGCAGAGGGCAAGACGGTCAACGATGATATCGAGGAAGGCCCAGACTCATCGGAAGACGCCGATAGCCTGAACAAGCCGAGTAGCCATCCCAAGGCATATGGCACGATCGGAGGCGGAAAGTCGCAGAAGATAGCAATTGTGCAAGGTCTCAACAGGCCGCTTTTCCATATCGATATCACGGCGGCAATGGAGAGCGCATTGGCGAACGCGCAGCGGAAGACGCATTAGACGTTGTACTATTTCTGTGTGAGAGAGTTTTGGGATATACCTCGTAGCTATCAGGTGGATTTGAATAATATATGGGTTGCTGATGGACATATGGCCATATAACGTGGAACTTCTTGTGAAAGCCGTTTGACACGTGACAGTATTATATAAGCCAGTATACCCCTGCCAGGAACGCTGGACTCTAGCGATTCGAGGCTCGCGCATCAGAATGCTAGCTGTCCTTTATTCTGCCCCGTCAGCCTCTTTACCCGCCCGTCTTGCCCTGCTGCTCAATTCCCTTCTCTTCCCGTGTATGTAATCGCAGTACACACTTTCGAGAGAAGTATTTCTCTTTGACGCTCCTTTCCTCCTTTTCTTCCAACCTCAATACCGGCATTGCGGAGAGTTGCAGCGGCTCCTCCTCCTTACCTAAAGTTATTCGGGTCCCGTAATCCACCCTCGAATCTCACGAACACGATACTTGGCGCATTGCGACACCCCCGAGATTAGCTTCTCGCCTGGCGACGGTTTCCGACCTTCTTCACTACCGACTTCGCCTGCGGCCTCGGATCTGGTTACGTGAGCTTCACCATGCCGGCAAAATCGCGCTTTACGCGCCTCGATGCGTTTACGAAGACTGTGGAGGATGCGCGAGTGCGGACGACGTCGGGCGGAATAGTCACGATAACGAGCCTGCTGGTGATACTGTGGTTGGTGTGGGGCGAGTGGGCAGATTACAGGAGGGTGGTCGTGAGGCCGGAGCTTGTGGTGGACAAGGGGAGAGGTTAGTTTTTGATTTCTTGGAACTATGGGAGAAGAGATGGTGTGCTAGGAAAAGAGAATGTTATACAATTGGGACAACGGAAAGGGTATGGGGTGATTTGACCAAGAGCTGGGCTAACAATATGCGCAGGAGAGAAGATGGAGATTCATATGAACATCACGTTCCCGCTGATGCCGTGCGAGCTGCTGACGCTGGATGTTATGGATGTGTCGGGGGAGATACAGAGTGGGGTGCAGCATGGAGTGAATAAAGTGAGGTTGGCGCCTGTGTCAGAGGGAAGCCATGATATTGAGAGTAAAGCGCTGGATCTGTAAGTTGCATATTTTCCTTGTGCTTCTGATTAGAAGAAGCTCCATACTCAATTTGAAGACGTTGAAGCATGATACTCCCAATTCGAACCACAGCTAACTTTCCAACAGCCACCCCGACGACCCGGCCTCCCACCTCGACCCCGAGTATTGCGGTCAATGTTACGGCGCTCCTCCCCCCACCGATGGTCGCAAAGCCGGCTGCTGTAATACCTGCGACGAAGTGCGCAACGCATACGCCAGCATATCATGGTCCTTCGGGCGCGGCGAGGGCGTTGAGCAGTGCGAGCGCGAACACTACGCCGAGCACCTCGACGAGCAGCGCAAGGAAGGCTGCCGCATTGAAGGCGGAATTCGCGTCAACAAAGTCATCGGCAACTTCCACATTGCTCCCGGAAAATCATACTCGAACGGCAACATGCACGTGCATGACCTCGAGAACTACTTCAAGGATGAAGCCGATCACTCTTTCACGCATACCATCCACACACTCCGCTTTGGCCCGCAACTCCCCGACGCGGTCATCGCGCGCATGGCGACGAGGGGATCCGCGTCAGGCGCTGGAGCGTGGACGAATCATCACCTCAACCCCCTCGATGGGACGGAGCAGAAGACGGGCGAGAAGGCGTTCAATTTCATGTACTTCATCAAGGTCGTTAGCACGGCGTACCTGCCCATCGGCTGGGAAAAGGAAGCCGCAGTGCAGAACAAGAACGATGTCATGGGTGGTGGTATTGATGCGGGCTACAAGGGCAGCATCGAGACGCATCAGTACAGCGTCACGTCGCACCAGCGGAATCTAGGTGGTGGCAACGATGCGCAGAGTGGGCACAAGGAGAGGATTCATGCGCGGGGTGGAATACCAGGTAAGATAATTGGGGAAATAGTCTATCGGATGATCTTGAGCTAATGGGTGATATAGGTGTCTTCTTCTCCTACGACATCTCCCCAATGAAAGTCATCAACCGCGAAGCGCGCAGCAAGACTTTCTCCGGCTTCCTCGTCGGCTTGTGCGCAGTCATCGGCGGCACCCTGACCGTTGCGGCAGCCGTGGACCGCGCGCTGTACGAAGGCGTGCAAAGGGTGAAGAAGCTGCACCAGGGATGATTTCTTATAGAACGTAGCATGGCTTGGCGGAGTTAGGGGGTTTATCTATTTTCAAGTCATAAAATCTCAGTCTTCATTATGTATTTTAAGACGCAACGAGTGGGGAGGCTTGAATATATGGAGATGTGAACTAAAGCTTAATGACGATGAATTTGCTCTGATATTGGAGGCGTACTGACGGAAAGAGGGCATAGCACTCTCGATCAGACTCAATCCATTCCCTATTTTCCAACCCCTGAAAAGGCTTTGAAGTACCCTAGCAAGTTGCAAACTTCTGTCTTATCAATTTCCTAAGTCTTGATTCAGAAACGTCGGCTTGTCCATCCTCTTCATGCCCATTTTCTACCTCGTTTTAGGATGTAAGCCCCCGGACGCCCTAAATCAGATCATGGGAAAAGGGATGATTTGGATGCTGCGAGATGTATGAAGTGGAGCTAGTCCGTGCGATTTGGGGTCGTTTTTGGCATATTATTGCGTCGCGCTCCAGATCGGGCTCTGGAATTGGGGTTGATTTCGGTAAGGTTTATTGTATCAACGGGAGCCAGTCCGGGTTCTAGCGGCACGTCAAGAACATCCCCTCCAAGGCATGATTCGAACAACGTGTTTTAAGTTGTTAATCAACGAATGACGACTCTCAGAATGTGATATTTGCTAGGGGTGTGCTTTTGAAAGCTATGTTGATGCACTAGTAGACGGGTTGAGGAACGCGGACACGGCCGCTAGTTTCTCGCAAAAATACCGTATGTAGAAGCTTTAGAACATAAGCAAACAGCTTCTCGACTCTAAATGTTGGTAAGAGCCCCGATGCACCTCAGACGCTGACAATTATTCAAAAAGTCCAGTTTCACGATGCAATATGATACCCCTCTGTCGTCATCACAGCATCTAGAACTGGCCGCGGGGCCTCGGTGTTTATCAAAGCATAGCTCCCAGCTTCATACAAAGGTAACCACAACGCCTCAATTCAACACCACCAAGCCCTCTTCTAGCTTCTAAAACATCCCACCCATCAACCATGGCTCTCGCTCCCAAATTCGCCGGCCAAAAGCTCGCCGCTAGCAGCATCGCGCCCAAAGCCGTCCACACGCTCGAGCTCTGTACGTGAACCATCCCAACACCTCTCCTCTACCCAAGCTAATTACCCTCACAGACCTCGACTATGTCTGTCCCTTCAGCGCCAAGTTGTTCAAGACGGTCTTTGGCCCCCTCAAATCCACCCTGACCTCCGCCCCCTACGACTCCAAGCTCGTCACCATCTTCCGCCAGCAAATCCAGCCCTGGCATCCGTCCTCGACGCTCACCCACGAGGCCGGCGCCGCCGTCCTCCGCCTCTCCCCTGACCTGTTCCTCCCCTTCAGCGCTGCCCTCTTCGAACAACAGACTGCCTTCTTCGACGTTAATGTTGTCAATGAGACGCGTAATCAGACATACGCTCGCCTTGCTAAGATCGCCGGCAGCGTCGGAGTTAATGAGAAAGAAGTGTATGATTTACTAGTTATCAGTGATAAGCCAGGGAAAGATGGAGCGCTGAACACGGGGAACAAGGTCACCGATGACGTGAAGCTGATGGTGAAAGCCAACCGCTTGACGGGAGTGCATGTCACGCCGACAGTGCTTTTCAATGGGGTTGTGGAGAATAGCATCTCAAGTGGTTGGACGAAGGAGCAGTGGGAGGAGTGGTTAGAGAAGAATGTGGTGTGACTAGAGACGCCGAAGCTGTGAGGTGTTCGATATGATGGCCCAGTGTCTGAATTAGGACAAGGGGTATAGTGGTTTGGCGTACAAACCAGACATCCGACTGGCTCCCGCTTAAGCTTTTCAACAATGTCAATCTTACCCTATTCCTGATCGAATTTTGTGAGTGAAGCAATAATGTGCCAAAAGCAACGGCAAATAGCACGGACTGGCTCCACGTCACACTTCTGACCATCTTGAAACAACGTTTTTGAATCGACCATGGAGGGTATACCTTTGGCCTATCGCTAAAAGCCAGACTGGCTCCCGGCCATACATCTCAACTTATCTAAATCAACCTCAACTCGGTGCAATGGCACCTGGTACAGGAGAACCACTAGATTCAAAAGTTAGGACTAAGGGTAATCGATAGTAGAATGGATCTATCCCTCTATTTTCGGGCGTCGGGCATGGAGAGGCTTCTAGGTTACCGTAATGGAGATCCGAAGCATAGCTATGCCCTTTACAGTTACCGCTTGAACCTAACCCCATCCGGCAGTATTACATCACGCGTCTGGACGTGTTGTTTACCCCGACATCATCTCTCTATTTCTCTACAAGTCCTCAAGTCCAGTACACCCAATCTTCGTCGCAAGACTAAATTCTCTCAAATTACTTATACTCACCATGCCAACCGCCACCACCACCAACGTGCTCGACCTCACCACTGACAACGAGATCAAGCCCGAGTTACTCAACGCCATCGAGTCCGTCAAAGCCTCCACACTCCGCAGCGTTCTCATGCAGCTATGCCAGAAGTCAACAATCTGCGCAAGTAACCTCGAAGAAATAATGCTAGTTCCGGACCCGCAGCTCCAAAGCACCACAACGAATGGATCGGCGACCAACGGCTCGAAAAAGCGGAAGCTCGAGACTAAAACCTCTCGGTATGCGCGTTGCGTCCAATGCAAAGAAGACTACGATATAGTCTTAAACGAGCAGTCGGGCGAAGAACAGTCCTGCAGAAGACACGAGGGTGTTCTGGAGATGAATGAGGACGCTTTCCCGGACGACGACGACGTTCAATACTATGGCCACAAGATCGATGTCGAAACCGATTGGCGAGTGGACGAGTTTCCAGAAGACTTCACGTGGACGTGCTGCGGGCAGCATGGGAAGGAGGCAGAACCGTGTCTTCGTAGCAGGCATTGCAAATCGAAGACCGGTGAAGGGCGGGGGAAGGTCTTTCGGCTCGTTGATGGAGATTTTCCGGCAGGCGATGGAGATGAGAGCGAGAGTGAGTGATGAGGATGACGGGGATAAGGCTGAGGATGATTAAGGGTGGTGTAGAAGAATCACAAGGGGCGAAAGAGATGAACGCTGCAATGGACTTGTTTAAGAACTAGGAAAAGCTTTCTCCCTATTTGGTCAAGCTCTTCGACGCTACTTTCTGTACAACTACATGTTTTCAAATAGTTTCAATCTGTCACGTGTGGAGCTTTCAGCATACAGGAACTCTACTAGCACGAGTTCTAGTATCTAGCAAATCGTGATGAGGACCTTCAATGTGGTCCGCCCATTCTTCGTGACCCTTGAACTCTAAAGCGCAACCTTGATGTGGACAAGCGTACTGGGTGTGAGCGCTGGTATGAAGACGAAGTTCGAGAAAGTTATTGAAACGCTGTACAAAAGGGTCAGCCATGAAGAACTATTCTGAGAAAGGGTACTTGCCTCATGGCAGCTAATCCAAGGACAGTGGAATGCGACTTCACGAAAGTGATCCTCCCCTACTTCCTCCATGGCGCTGCCCTGCCGAGCTTGCTGTCGACGCAATTGATGGCCGTTCGCTTGGTTCTGTACCAAGGTTCTTTCGCTATGGGTTAATGAATCGAACCTCTGAGCATTCGCTACGTGGCTCACCCTATAGTCATCCCTCTGAGCTTC
This sequence comes from Mytilinidion resinicola, assembly GCF_010093595.1. NCBI lineage: Eukaryota > Fungi > Ascomycota > Dothideomycetes > Mytilinidiales > Mytilinidiaceae > Mytilinidion > Mytilinidion resinicola. Next base: position 447,646 of record NW_022985451.1, on the reverse strand, counting down.
ATTCACATATGCGGCTTGATTCGTGCTAGTCCCAAGCTGTGCAATTCCACTCATAGCTCCGGACCTTTGCCCTTGCGCTTGCGATGAACCTGCCGTAGAGGGGGCCCGCAGGTTCAAGAGTGACGGATCTGCGCTCTGCACTACATGCCCAAGAATCATCTTCAGCCTCGTAATTGTAGTACTGTCCAGGCGTTCCGAACCCGCCTTAACCTCTTCGAGTTGAGATCTTGCTTCCTTTACGGCCGGTAACATGTTTCCCCAGACCTCGTCCGTATAGCCATTCAGTACACCATCCCATTCGGATGCGAGCTGTCGTCTTCGAGGAGTATTCATGCCCTCAATATTGCTGACTTCTTCGGAGTCTAGTTCTGATTGCATATGACTGATCAATGACTCGAAATCCGGTCTCAGATTCAAGGGGTTCTGCGATGAGACTTGTCCGTGTACTGGAGGAGCAGGTAGAGCACTTCTGATACGGTCTGCAGCTCGTTGTTCGTTAGGAGAGAAGTTCTCCCAAAAGAGGTCCATTGCCGGATCCTCGACAGGTGCGGCAGTCATGACCTCCGCCTCCTCCCAAGCTGGTTGGAAGGATGGATCTGCGAGGAGCATGCGTACTTCGGCTCCGTCATCAAAAGTTTGACCTTGGCTGCGATCCCTTTCCAATGCATCTGCTGGCTTTGCTAATCTATCCCAAGAATAATGGTTGAGGCCTGCTTGATTTTGGAAGTCCACGGCCCGGAGATTTGTGTGTTGTTGAGAAGCATGTCCGTCGGGATTGTTCAGGTTGCTACTATTAAGGAAATCGTTGAATTCCTGGTCGTTGGTCTGATTTGAAGTGCTTCGAAAGCTTTCGCCATTGTTATATGCGTATGCGTTCTCTGAAGAGCTATTTGAAAATTGCTGTGGAGGACGTGATGGAAAACCTTCACTCCACACCGACTGACTTGCGGAAGACGATGAGCCATTTGCGAGTTTGCTAGAAATCCCTGATGCAGAAGCAAGTTGACCCTGAAGTTCGTTGCCTCTAGGAGCTCCAATAAGGTTTCTGGCCAGGCCTGACGCTGAGGACGCTATTCTTGATGTTAGAGACGTAGGTTCTTCGTCCTTTTGATCTGCGGTTGCTCGAGCTTTGCCCTTGTCTGGCTGTTCTTTCTTAGGCTCCATGCTTCCACCTCATCCCCGAAGGAAGTGAACAACAGAACTGTACTGAATTCGGGCTATGCCTGATTGAGGTGGATGATGGATGACTAGTGACTTCTCGGCGATACTCTTTAAGTTACGATGAAGGTTTTGTAGGATGATTCTTACTAGGAGGGCTGAAGGTGTAGCTGAGTTAGTACAAGAAGATAAGGACAGCAGAGAGAGATGCAAGGATGGAAAAGAAAAGTTAGCAGTGATGGCCGTGCAGAGAAGGATGATGCCGGAGGAGAGGCAGTCAAAAACGGTTTACGCCGACAGCCGAGATCTCTCGGATGAGCGCGGCACTTTCATCAGCTCCATTGTCGTCTTCATCCCCATCTTTCGCATCTTCCCTTTCTTCTTCATGCGATTGTTTCAGATAGCACTTGTTTCTTTACTGCTTATTGAGCTCTCGTGTTCAAACGCTGCATCATCGCCCGACAATGACAGAAGCAGTCGATCCTCTACACCTGGCACCTGAGTTTCTCGACAGCATGCAGAGGCTTTAGTATTATCAGCGTACATGCCATTTTTGTAGAAGCTGAATACGCTGATGGCTTCCCGTGTTCCCATGAGCTTCGTCCGGGCTCTGTGGTTAGGCTTGCCAGGCAGTAACGCACTGCTCTAAAAGCAATACTATAAAGCAATACTATCGATCTCTAGGAAATTTTCATAAACTGCAAATCTTTTCAATTACTGCTACTATACACGAATCGAAGCCCTGTGGGCTCAGCCTTAAATTTGGTATCATGCCACATAAAACGCCTTGATCGAGACCTTTCTTTCGAAGCACACGCAACGCAGCTTGCCAGATTTCTTCACCGTCGTGGTATCCAGATCCCCGAGTATGTGTTCCTTCATCACCCTCCCTGCCCATGGTAGGGCTCTTCCCGCGTCGTCTCGTTAAGCCACCGATCCATACTCGATGAAAGTTTCGTTGAAGATATTTCACCCTTGGTTGTGGATTTCTTCGTCGTGCTCTTTTGGTCTTGCTTTATGGTTGTTGGCTCATACTTTCCGGCAAATACCCACGGTCAGCAATCGTGTTTGGCCACAAGAGCTGCTCTACATACCTGGTGCCCATCCACAATCTCTGTTTCGATGTACTGTGTCCACCTCGAAGGAAGATGGCCATTCCCGGGCAAGCCAACGGAATTCGTGTCTACAGCGTGCGGCATCGAACAGGTTGCCTAGGATTACGTCGTCAGCGACTTCACCGATAATTTGAGAGCCCCCATGGGATGGCTGCAGTAACATACTAAGTTTGAATCTGAGAGCTCGCTTTATAGGATCAAGAGCCACGGAACCTATGACAGGGTTTTCTAAGTTGAAGGTTGAATAGCAGAGACGCAACCGCTAGTTACTTATACTCGATGCGGCTCAAGGGACACATAACACGCTGACGAATAGAAATCGGATGGCCAGCGCCAAAGCGAACTTGCCCATGCTGTGCAAGCGATCATCTGGCGCCATGGCTGTGCCGGGACAGCGCGGCGTTCATGTCTTTCAAGCACCCTCACCCTCGGAACGCTTATCTTTTCCGTACACCATGGCTCGGAGGTATCCCCTCACAAGCCTACTGGTGCCTGTGCTGGTGCACTTACCAACCCATCGGCCGATTGATTAAGTCGATCGGAATTCAGTTGATAGAGATTGGCACTTGTCACTCCGACTACAGAGATATTGGAAGGTTGCACAGTCTTGCCACGCAACCCGACGGCAAAGTACAAGGACTGTGCTTGACGCGTTCGAATGAGCTTTCGCCATAAATTGCTGGAACGCCAGAGCCAGTGACCCGGGACAGCGTCGCAACAGCTTGCCAGATGCAGCGGTAGGCGAAGTGGCATGAGCCCGCCTCGAAGGTGCTCATTCGGCAAATTCACTACTTGCCTGGCGCTTACATGATACCGCTGCTCCGGGATTTTGTTATCACATGGATGGTCTATGAGAATGCCTGTGCGGGGAGCCTGATAAGAGTCACCAAGAAGGGTCGGTCGGGGGTTCTCACACTATCGTAACGCTGTCGATGTGGCTTGACACTGATGCTCCTACGAGTGGACATATCTAATGGGGCGAGAAGGCACAGACACGCTTTCATGTTAAAGACAGCGACACTAAAGCCTTCTCAGAACACCGCTTCTCCCCACCGAGTAATACTTCCACTGGCTTCTCGTCATAGCCCAGAAGCTGGACTCCCAAAGAACACTTTCAGGCCTTACATTAAAGAATACGACCTTTCTAAGATCAATGCGAGACCAGTGTGAGCGCCGCGGGGTGGAAACTACAAGACCCTTTCCGGGGGCTTGGAATTAATTGGATGAAAGCTATCTGTTCGGTCGAGACATGGATTGCAGACCGGTCAGAGGACAAGGGTAGCTAATTATCGTTGGTTAGAGCCACTCGCCCAGAGCCGTCCACCAAGAGTTTCCCATATGCAAGCAGCAGTCAGCAGCAGGGTTTAGCCCCACCATAACCTTCACCAGATCGAACTCGCCACTAAATCCTTCTGGAAGTTTTCCACACGCCTTCTAGGCGCCGATCATCAACCAACCAGCTAATCACTACATCTACAAGGCGAGCCTCCGAGCCGCTGTGACGTGGGTCGTGAGGCCAACGCTCTTGCTGAATACACAGGAGGGTTATGTCACTTCTTGGCGAGGTTGATGTCCAATGTAGTCTCGAGCTCGCTTGCACTTCTTCCTAATATTGCTGCCTGCCTCTTACTGGTCAATACCTCTCCTTAGTTAGATTCCACCAAGTGCTAAGTCACAAGTCTCAATATCTACTGGCAGTACCAGGTCAGAAAATGAGGCTTGCGAAGCTCACACCATGCGCAATGACCTCGTGCTGAACATAAAATACCTCAAGAGTCAAGTCTCCCCCGCGGCCTCAGCTCCACGGCCTCGTCACACCTCAGTGATTGTTCACCTTGAACATCAGAATCATAGCAAGGACTATCCTTGCTCGCCGGCCTCGCGCTAGAAAATGGCTAAAGGCTTCCATGCATGCCGCGTAACCCATGGCTGCGAGCTGAGCTGAGCCTCAGCGCACATACCCGTTCCCGCACCGTGCATTCACCCCCTCCAGCTTGGGCACATGCCACCTCCACCACAGCGCTGGGACCCAATCATTGTCGACATGGGGTGTCGGCATGTTTTCCGCGAGCGGTTGACTGCCGTGCCGTCATACGGCGCTGCAGCTGCGCAAATAGGGTACTTTGCGAGGCACTGTCAGACTTTCCATGAGGGCTTAGTTCTAAACCGTCGCCAATATATGCCAGACCTAGACTAGCAAGGCACAATCTCGATCCTTATCTTGGAAGAAATCTCAGTGTTAAGACGGCATGTTCATGTACGGGCGCACTGTATAGTCCCGGTTCCCGCCGCGGCGGAAGCTATCGTTGACGAGTTTCAACCGCGGCCATGCCTAGAACCTCAAGCGATCACTTCAGTCCACGGTCTTTCACGGTTCGGCGTCACATCACTATCACATCACTATCACAATGGCGCTTCTTTGTGCTCACTGTCCGACTGATGTTGCAAGCTGCCAGTAAAAGCTAGACCTTTACTTCAGATCACTTTGGTACGAGTTTTGACCAACGAATTTCGGATCCCAAGCCCACGAGATGTCCTTGTCCTCATCCCTCACCGCCGTCTCCAATTCCATCAGCTCGTCCCATTCGCGCCAGCGACAGAATCCGATTCCAAGCCAGCGCAGCACCTCGCCAGCCCATTCGATCGGGACTGTCGCTTCTCCGACTCCTTTGTAGACGAGCGTGACCGACTTGGTCGCCTTCGAGGTCGGCTCGACGACGGCGAACCAGTCGGAGTGGACGTTGAGGGTTTGGGCGACTTGAGTGTGAGCTTCGAGGAGGTCGTTGATGTGCTGGTGGTTTCCTCCGCCGTTGCCAGCGTTGACGCAGATGGGGGGCCCGTAGTCCTCACGCCTAGCACTGAGACCGATATTCATGGTGGCGAGGATGCTGGTGTGCTCTTCGTGCTTGTCGTCGTGGTTGTGGTTGTCGAGGCTGTAGCATGCGAACTTCGCTTCAGGCTTGTCGCTATAGTCGCGCATCTTCTTGTTGTCATGGCCCGCCGAGTTAAGATTTTACATACCAATCTATCTCGCCGTCGGTCTCGGTCACGTAACAAAATCCCATCGCGCAATCCAGATCCACTCGCATCGCGTCTGGGAATCCGTTGTAGCTGTTGACAGCGAGGAGAAGATCTTTGTTGTGCACAGAGTAGGCGCTCTTATACTTGTTGTGTCCTTCTAGAACTAGCTTTGAGAGTATATCAGTATGGAAATTCGAGTCAAGAAGTGAGGATGCTTACTTCGGGTGGAGGAGTGGGCCACTGAGGCCTATCGATGATGATGATGATGATGAGGACGGCGTCACTGGGTGTGTGTTAGAGGTTTATAAAGAGTACCGAAGCGTGGAAAAGATACTTACGGTTAGTAAGCGGGCGGATAGCACTTCCGAAGATGGCGAATAGTGGCAGCGACGGGACCTCCGATGAAGTTGCTTACGTTCTTGACGAGCTTGAACTCGCTAGCGACGTACTGGTCATCTTCTTCGCACTGCCCGGCGACCCTTCCCGCGACTCGGAAAGCCTCTGCGACAGCAACACGGTCTACCTCCACCGTTGCATAGATGGGGTAACTTCCCAGATCATCATCAGGACTCTCGGTCGCTATATTCATGTAGTGGTGAGAGTGGTTGCTGAGGAGGAAGGTGATAGGGTTTTTAGTTGATGAGGTTGAACCGAATCGAAGGTGGGACCTGGAGTTTGTGGAGCGTAGAAGGTCTTCAATACTTTCCTTCCAATTCACCAACCGGCTATAACCGGATTGCCATCGGAAGGTGAAGGTCAAGTCTGCTAGAGTGAAGAGCGGCCATTATATAAAGGCCAGATGCTAGATCTATAGGCCCTGGAAATGACATAGTGAGAGTTTAGAGGATGGATAGGCCTGAGAGACTACAGATAGTTATCCACATTATCAAAAACAACTTGAGACATCCGATTTCCGCTAGTAGGAGGATCATATTAGTATGGTGTGTAGACTCGTCGGTAAGAGGCCAGTCGCCTACTAACCGAATTGATCAATGGTCGTCTTCAACATCAATCCTTCCGCAGCTTCCAGTCTCCCCAGTCATACCCTAGTGCGCGGTGACGGTCGCAACACACCAAGACCTAGATGATGATAGCCTGAGCGACTGTCATTGACAACATCGCTGCACCTAGCCTTAGAGAGTTTGGCAGCCCGCATAGTCTGCCTAAGAAGTGAAAAGCAAGACGCGCTGATCAAGAAGACAAAGTATGTAGCCTGATGCACCTGGAGGCGGGGTGGACCAGACGAGAAGAAGCCAATCCAATCGGGGAGATGTAACGTCTGTGACTGGATGCGGTACCCAGTGGTCGCAATTGCAAGGTGAATAGGGTTGAGGCGGTTGACAATTTCACTAGCAAAGACACCCTTGCTAATCGCGAAAATGTTGTTGATAAGTTTGTAGAGCATGTTCGTGAAGTTCTTTCGATAACGTGTCGCTTGAAGGCCCTATGGGGAAAGGTAGGTTCTGCGTGTAGTACCTTTTGCCGTTGGGTAGATGAGGCGCCTTACTATCGGTATGATTAATGATGAGGCGTTGAAATGCGAGGCCGACCGATGCTTTCTGCCTCTCAAATCGGTAATGGTGAGAGTTTTCGGGACGTCGTTGTACAGGTATAAGGTTTATATGGAAGTGTTTGCGCGACTTCGGTTGGTTGGTTGAGCCACGTTGTGGTTCCATTATTTGATCTGACTAGTCGAATACGTAACAACATGAAACCCTCCAGCAAGTGAGGGGCAAACCTCAACTCTCTGAGGTGAAGTATGTACAGATCTGATCGGGTCAAAGAGATGTCGTCTCATTCATCTTTTCAAATTTTCGAAGAGCCCCGTGTAGACTCGGCGTGATCTGTAAGCTAATCTTGTCGCATTCAACCTCCATGTGGTATGTCGGCTTTTCTCAGACGAAAGACATGGCCTCATCTGAGACATCTCCCATTCAAACCTGATTGAGTCGGTCGACATTTAATCTCCTTGTCTTTCTCACCCGGTAAGAGCTCCTTTTACTATTTGGGTTGGTGGCTCAGCCGGACTCAAGAAGTGTACTTAGGCCTGGGACATGGCATTGCACAAATGTACATACGACGAACAAAAGTTACTTTCATTACAAGTGACAAGTAGTCGCGGGGTATCTTCAATATCATAACTCGTCAAACAAACGCAGTCTAGGGTCTACCGGTGACGGAGAAACAGGCAGAGCTGGCGCTGTTAGGCTGCTGGACGCCGGCGCGTGACAGCTGCTCAGCACCTCCTTCGCTGATGAGGGTATCGATGCTTCATGGAGGTCCCATGTTCCCTTGGATGTCGAGAAACCTTCTCCTGTGGCTTTGTGGGGTAATCTGAACTGCTGGACCAGAACAAATAGCACGAATAGCAGAGCAATCGTACCTAGAATGCCCCATAGAATCCTCAGTCGTCCTGTGAATCGTGATTAGCAGATGCCCTTCTATAAAATTGATGATACGACTGAAAGAAAGTACATACGATTGATCTTCGCTTCCCATTCCTGCTCCAACTTCTCCCGCATGTCAACACGGTTTCGTGCATCATTCAGCCTAGCATTTAGAGAGCGAGCTTTCTCTCTACCCACCTTGACCCGCTCTTCTAGCACATCCATCTGCTGCTCTTGCGGTTCAAATTCATGAAACCCGTCCATCTGCCCAATTATCTCCTCCTCCAATTCATCCGCATCATTCTGAAAGTCCTCATGCAGCTCTTTCGTCAGGTTCGACAGTTCCTGCAGCTCCCCAATAGTAGATCGAAGCACCGCAATCTTCTCCAGAATCGAGTAGTACGTATCGTCCGTGCGGCGAGTGCTGTTGAGAGAGTACTCGGAGAGAGTCTGCAGTTGGGCGCGGATTTCACTATCGCAGCATTAGCATAGTTGCTAGGCCAAATATACTTCTTACATTACACTTACTCTTCTCTCACTTTCGCCCTTGCCCGCTCTCTAGCTACATCCTCTGGCCCAATAATTATTTCCTGCAAAGGCTTCGACTCTATACTCCCATCAACCTTCACGACACTCCCGGACCGGCTCCCGGCGACGCTTTGTGCAGGCGACCCTGTAGAGCTGCGGCTGTTTTGTTTTAGGAGGTCGGCAAAGCTTGAGGGCGCGTGCAGCTGGATGGCGGATTGGACGACATCTTTGGTGTGGTGATGGCGGTGGTGGTGCCCGTGTCGGTGGAGCGAGGTGTGCTGCGTCTTCTTTGAGGTATGGGGAGCTGTGCTCACGCGCGCGGGAGCTGTGGGTTTGAAACTGTTGGAGCGCGAGAGCGGAGGTTTCGAAGAGCGGTCGAAGGGCGGGTTGTATGCTTCCATGGCATGGTGTTGCGTGGGTTAGGGGTTTGTTAGGACGATGGAGCTTGGAGTTGAGGTTGAGGTAGACGTCATGGTCCGCGCGACTAGAACACTGCCATGCCGAAACGGGATGCATTCATAAATTCGACGGCACTCAAGCAGAACTTATTCACTTAGGATATAATGTGTTGTATGATGAATTTCATTATCTAGGTATCCCCTCTAGCTTAGAGCTCTTGGTCCATATGCAACTTCCTGGCACCGTGAAGACTCATATGCAACTCTTCATCCCCATGCTAGAACTCTTCCCGAGTCTGTAGACAGTATGAGCAACTATACTGCATGTAGATCCGTCAGATCAGACCCGGTTGGATACAGCAATTCTGCCGGAAAGATTTCCGTTGATTGCTCCTTGTATCGCCATCATCCCAATATGGACAGCCCATGTTTCATAGCTCATGCATCCGTAAGCAAATGCCCCTCGAGAATAAAAGAAGTCCACACGCAATCTCTGGGGGGTATAGTTCATCAAGACTTCAGCATCTTATTCCGCTTCTCCCGCCTCTTTAGCCTCTCGACTCTCTTCTTGTGCATCTTCTCCTCCATCTGCGCGTATCGTTCCTTCTCTGCCTTAGCTGCTCTCCTGGTTTTGATAATCTCCGCGCGTCTCTATAAATTTGTTAGTCCTGTGCGTGTAGGTTGGCCGTAGTGGAGTATTACTAGTCGCTCGGCTTCCTTCTCATCCTTCATTTCCTTCTCCTTCGCCTTGATTGCGGCCAGAATTTTGGTGTCTTCGGCGCGCTTTTGGTACGAGGTCAAACCGGCATTCTTACGGAGGGGTGCCCTCTTTTCGTGCCATTGCTTGCCTATGTGGCGCAATATTAGAACCTGGTTCTCCGCGGGTAACGATGGATTATACATACCATTTATGCGGATTCCTTGAACCGCAGGCCTGGTGACAGGAGCCTCAACAGGCGCCGTGACGGCTTCGACAGACATAGCTTCGTTCGTAGGGGAGGTGGTGCTGGTGGAGAATTGAAGAACTTGGCGTGCTGGAGAAAACGTTCGGGCTGGGATTAAAATCTGATCTGATAAGATGAGACCCGCGATTGCGGGCAGGAAAGCCGATGGCTCGAAGGCAAGCTTCAAGAAAACTCCTCACGGCTAAAGAAAAACTCTGCCTCTGCACTGGCCCGTTCCGTCGACCTGCAGTCACGCCTGACTATGTCTCAATGAGCAAGCCGGTCTCGCTCCTGCGATTCACCGCCGCCCAGCAAATTCGCACATGTTATCCACTCCTGCGCCAACAAGGACAGCCCTTATTAGCCAGCCCACACCGCTTGGTGCACCTTCACACTCAGTCCTTGCCACTACTATTCACTATGCTCGCTCGATAACATTAGTTTGAAAGTTCGCTGCGGGAACAATCACTGTCGTTCTACTCCACTACTATGGATATCGTTGAAGCGATGCCGGAGCCGGTTATGGACCCACTACCAAGGACGGATCTTTCAGGGCACGGCGAGAGAGCAGTGCGGGACATAACTTGCGGTGCGATATCTGGCATCGTAGGGAAGTACATTGAGTACCCGTTCGACACTGTCAAGGTCCGCTTGCAGTCACAGCCAGGCCATCTCCCGCTTCGATACACAGGACCAGTGGATTGCTTCAAGCAGTCATTGCGAAGAGATGGATTCCTGGGGCTATACCGTGGGATTAGTGCTCCTCTGGTAGGAGCTGCTGTCGAGATGAGCAGCATGTTCCTGACCGTATGTGCTTTGTGGAGTTGACAGCATTTTTCATTCTAACTCACACCTCTTCTAGTATCAAATAGCTAAGGATGCTTTGAGAGCGACTATATACCATCCATCCGAGTACTCAGCTACGGAAGACCTCCCTCTCCCCGCTTTGCTTGCTTGTGGTGCTGCAGCAGGCGCCTTGACATCCTTCCTCCTCACGCCAATTGAACTCGTCAAGTGCAAAATGCAAGTCCCATTGGAGAGTTCTGCGATACATCTCAAGCGCCCCGGTCCACTTCAGATAATGGCATCCGTATACCGTCACCAAGGACTTCGGGGATACTGGCACGGCCAGCTGGGGACCCTCATCCGCGAAACTGGAGGCTCTTCAGCCTGGTTCGGCGCGAACGAAGGCATAAAGATCCTGTTTCGCAAATTTGGAAGCTCATCGAAACTAGGGAAGGACGAGGCGCTGCCAATTTGGCAACAGATGACAGCCGGTGCCTTCGCGGGGATGTCGTACAACTTTGTCTTCTACCCTGCCGACACCATCAAGTCGCAGATGCAAACAGAGGATGTCAGTAAAATGACGGGCGGAAGACGCACGTTCGGTGCAGTCGGTAAGACACTATGGGAGCAACACGGTATCAAAGGTCTTTACCGCGGCTGCGGGATTACTGTTGCGAGAGCCGCGCCAAGCTCGGCATTCATCTTCACGATATATGAGGGGTTGGTGCAGAGGTGGCCGTGATGATTTCTATTCGACGAGTCCTGCATTGCATTGGGCGGCGTTCAAGCGTAGAATGGTTCTCGATATTGGGTGGTCGGGTCAGCATTTCAGCATAGACATGATGAAAGAGGAGTCTGGGTTAGATTTGGGCGTAAACAAGAGGATAGAGCAATCAATACCAAAAAGGACGACCTCTAAATATAAGTAAATACGAGATACAGACCTGATGTTGTCATCCCGTCTCCTCTCCCGTGATTTCACATGCAAACCCCAGCCCATCCCAAAACCCCTCTAGCGCGCTGTGGGGAGAGCACCGCCAGGTGGGAGAAAGAGAGCCGAGGCCAACCACCTAGGTCATTCACTCCACGATCGCGTGCGGTTCCAGATCCAACCTCATCCCCCTCCAAACCCTCATTCCCCATGCAACACTCACAACAGCCTTCTCCCACCCACTGTTCCATCCCAACCCATCCGACCTCGCCGCCGCACCACCCTACCTAGCAGCCCGCTCCCTCGAACGACGCATTAAGCCGAGGTCCGCATCCGGACACCGATTGAGCAGCTCACGATACGATGGACAGTGTAAAGGGGATTGAGGTATGCCCATATCGGAGGAAGCTATAGAAGGCGGGAGAAGCTGACCACGCGCAGGCGGCTCTAGAGAAGATCGTACTAGACCCCAAATACCACGATGTCCTGACCCTCGTGAAAGGGATCCGGAACGGTATCGTGTACGGGTCAAAAGTGCGATTCCCACACGCGCTGGTGTATGTTCTATTCCCTTCATCTCCAGAAGAGTATAAGCAACCATCTGCTCTCTCCTACACGCGCTCCACAACACCGCAAGGCGCATTCCCCCAAACACAACCACCAAACATCCAATCCAAAACAAAGCTAATACATATGTCCCTCCAGCATGATCTTCCTCTTCCGCAGCGGCTCCCTGCGCCAAAAAACCCTCCTCGTCCTCCGCGCCACCCGCATGCACGCCCGCAACCTCGGCCTCTTCGCCCTCGTCTACAAAGCCACCATGCTGGCCCTGCGGCACACGTCGCCCACCGGCCGCGAGCGCCACTGGGACGCCTTCCTCGCGGGGCTGGTCGGCGGCTACACCGTCTTCGGGCGCACGATCCACAACTCCGTCTCGCAGCAGATCGTCATCTACGTGTTCGCTCGGGTGGTGCTCGCGATCGCGAAGAACCTGGTCGAGCCGGCGGGCAAAGGCAGGATCGCGGGCGGGGGAGGCGGGTGGGGGCTGATTAAGGACGAGGGGATGCGGCGGGAGGTGATGAGGCAGGGGTGGCCGGTGTTCGCGAGCGTGAGCTGGGCGGCCGTCATGTATATGTTTCGGTGGCATCCGGAGACGGTGCAGCCGAGTTTGCGGAATAGTATGCACTATATGTGGGTTATTCCTGAATATAGGTTGAAAACGGGGAGAGGAGCTAACGAGAAGGCAGATATGTGCAATCGGACCACTGGGATTCGCTGCGGAATTTTATTTGGCATAATAAATGAAAGAGGTGGATGTCGGGGCCCGAAGCAGTGTCTGGCACTCGAAGCTTGATGTTCACTTCTTGTGTATACCTTTTACGAGTTTTGTATGCATCGCATTGGCACATCACGGCTGGCGTTCTGGGCAATCGCTATTGCAGGCGTTCGAGGAGTTTAAGGAGCGTAAGAACGCATGTCTCGTATTATATGAGATATCTAGAGTACGAGTAGACAGAAGGAAAAAAAATCTACGACACAATTATCATGTTTCTCGCTGGTGCTCCTGTGGGGGATTAAGTCAAAGACTGCGTATGAGGGAACACTACTGTCAGGAGGAACCTCCATGGGAAGGAAGCCTGGGGCCATTCATGGGATAGATTGGATTTCGCTGTATGGAACCTAGTATTAAGCCTGGCTTTCTGAAACTGCTCGGGATAACTCCAAGCAGTGGTCAGCCAGTGTGCACTGACGAGGATACACCTCAGTCTTTCAAAATATGATCGACAAGGCATCCAGCTGCGCGTCACACCCCCGAACTAGAAAGTCCATGCAAGATCGCATGCCAGCAGTTCGCATGCCAGCAGCTCGTGGCGCCTCTGGGGTGCTGCGCGGAGATCACACCCGCAGCCGCTGAGGGTCACGCTTCTGCGCGCCCAGGTAGCCGGGACGCGACATAAAACGAGGCAATCAGTGAACAGCCCGATGCCCAAAGTTGCTTGGGTAGGCGTCCTTGAAAGACAGGTCGTCGGAGGCCGCCGCATCTCTTGGTTCTCAAGATGTTGCCCCACATTGCGGGGTAGATATAGGGTTCGCCGGCAGCGCGGCCCTGGCGGTCAACATGTACAGCTGGCGGCCTCGTTGGCGGCCGACTATACTTCGCGTACTGGAGACGTGTCGTATAGCAGTCGTCACTGGGGGCGTGCTATTGGCCAGGGCCTACGGTTAAGAGCGGCGGAGTCTGAGGATTTGCGATGTCGGAAGTCGATGTCCTGGAGTCATAGCCGTTCACCGGAGGATAGGAGCGGATACTGGGGGTGCTTTGAAAGCAGTGGAAGAGGGTCTGGAGGTCTATTGGTTCACTGAAAGCTTGATCGGTCGGGGAAGCAGGCAAAGGTTCCGCGGCAGGCTGGTGGATGCCTGAATCATTGCCTTAATTTGTGCAAGGCTCAATCCCAATATCGGTGAGCGCTATTCCCATGGAAGCGCGCAGTGAGTCTACGGTGTCTCGTGGCGATCGGTCACAGGGTAGGTGATGTCGTGCGGAGATGTGTGACATAGCGATGAGTCTGGTGAGTAATGTCCATATACCTGGCCAACTCCTACGCTTTCTTCATCAATACCTCAATTTCGGAGATTCAATTCGAAGTCGTTTTTGGCGTTTTGGTTCATCTCCACTCATAGCATATACCCTTGTTCTTGTCTTATACGCCAACCATTGAGTAGTCCCTTCAATTCATTAGCCGTTCCGAATTGATACCTTTGCATTGTGCTCTTTCTTGTGTCTCATACAACCGCAAACTTAGGCTCTTATTGAAGTATGATTTAATCTCTTGCTCTGGGTGAATGTCGTTGTATCCAGCATATGCTGACCCGTACTAGTCTTATTCGGGGAAAGACCAACATGCCACTCTTCGAAATGAATGAGCACTATTACCAGAGAACTCCCGATGGTCGACCACCTCAATTGAATATGACGGTCTGTGGCTGCCGGTGTGGTTGCGGATGCGCATTCAGCGGAGAAGGCGAGGGAGGAAACAGTGACGACGAGGGTGCAGCAGCTCGCACACAACAAAAGTTCGAGGAGGCTCCTAACATGAGTTCAGCAGATGAGGTCCTCCGGGAAAGATCTCGCGGACTAGACGATGTGGAACAAGGTCCTTCTCTCCCCTTTCATATCCAAGAAGAAATCCAACGCGTTGAAACTCGACACGGTGGATATATCATGAGTAGAGAAGGATTCCGACCTGACTACTTCGCTGTCGGTTCGGAAGAAATGCAACGGGCAATTTTGCCGGGACGACGGCTTGCTATCGGTCATGCTGAGAGTGACACAGTCACCTCTACGGCGAACGAACCGAATGGCACCGACGATCAGAGCTCAGCGAGCAGCGGTGAACTGTTGAGGATCCCCGATATACGTTACGGCTCCCCCGGGCCCGGGATTGGTGGCTGGGTGACTCTCGCAGATTACTACTTTGTGAAGAGTCCGCTGCGATTGACTGCTCAACGCCAATACTGCCGGGGATTGGTGACGGCACACCTCATTGTGCACGACGACACGACGGATCACCACCATGACAGCGTCTTTCCAAGGCGCGTGACGATTTGATTTGATTCTGGGACGGCTTTTCCATGGTCTCTTATATTTCAGGTGTCTTCTTCGATCAGGAATTCAGGTTTCGGCATTGCGGTGTTGTGCGGTCTCGGGGACGACTCTGTTTATCAAGACGAGGCTTTCGGGGCGATTCCTCGGGTCGGTCATTTGTGTGGAGTTCCAGGGTCGGCTTCGGGGAAGTGGTCTAACGGGTGTCAGCCACAGATCTACAATCCATGGATCCGGGCAGTAATAAGTTCTGTAGTCAGTCGAAACAACTTCATCATCTGGAAAGTCTGATGTGAATATTGAGGTGTGGTGTGCCGAGACAAAAGCCACGTCGGTCGCAGCCGGCCCTTAATGATCCTCTATCAGCATTACGCAGACCTGGGCCTGGAATAGACGCTTTGGCGGACAAGACAGGCCAATGGTAGGAGGGATGGTCAGGAACGCTGGCTGAGGTACTGGCATTGGCGTCTGGATGCATTAGTTCCATGCGGCATGCAAAGTCAGATATCAGTCGATGGTGTGGTTCAGCATCCGATCCCTGCCAACGTACGAGCATCGTGGGCGGCTGGTCCGAGACATCAGAAGTGTTGAGGTTTGATTATGCAGCTTTGTCACATGAGGACGCGGTGCGGGATGAGCGGTTTGTGATGGCGGAGGAGGAGGAATGTGAGTGAGGACAGGCTTCGTGTGGAGACTCAGCCCCTGCATTTCCGCGTGCGCTGGACTCGGCGCCCGCCGTGTTTGAAGCAGCAACAGCAAAGCGTGGAGGGCAGGGTGAGCGATTTACATGGTGTTTTGCTTCTTGCCATCGAGCATGTCGGCAGACGGCGCGTGACGGGAGTTCACGATGCACGAACGAGGTGAGGTGGCGGTGAGCGTGGGACGTTGACCAAGTCAATCTCCACTGCTTGACACGTACGAAGCCGCCGAACTACTGCACCGCCGGCAGAAGACTGCACCTCCAACAAAAAGACGCTGTTCGATTCTGTGGACATGCCAATTGCAAACGGGGGCAGCTCGTCATAGCCTCGTATCAACCCCACCCGAGTGCTTCTCCATGCCGCTGCAGATCTGGAGCCCTCCCCACTGGCCGTGAGTCTCTCGCGAAGGCACGGCAGCCAACAGTAAGCCATCGTCGGGGCTGCGGGAGTCGTTGCGTCCTCCGTGCGGTGCGTGGGCAAGCCACCGTCTGGAGCTGGGACGCTCCTTTAACTGCTCTTATCGGCGTCGTCCAGCACGACTCTTGACAGCTGCTCTGGTCCCTTCTCGTGCCCTTATTTCCCCCGTTGCCCTGCGCCGACTGGGAGCCAGCTGGGTCTACCCACGTCGAGAGGTTTGGACAGGCCGTGAGGCCGTACCAGGGTTAATTGGCCACTCGATCTGCGCTGGCCTGCTCTGGCTCTTCCAGAACGCCGCATCCCGACCTTCAACAACACCTCACCTTATTCCCATCCACCTAGTCCTCGGCGCCCCCAATTCCTCCACACTCCCTCCGTCCGTCCTCCTTCTCCCCTCTGGCCCGCTGCTGCTCTGTGTCGCGCGCTGCGTTGTGTTGTTGCTTTTTCTTTCCTTGACTCTGCCGTTTCACAGCCGACGTCACTCTCCCTAGGGCTGAATCTGCATTTGTTGCCGTTTTTCACATGCGAGCGCTGCGAGGTCACCACAACTGCAACTGGCGAGTTCTGTTTCGCGAGTGACACTTTGGACTACGGTATTATTGTTCGACTGGTGAGTTCCCCAGTCCGCCTGTTTCCTGATCGTACTCGACACGCGACTGACGCAAGGCACAGTTGAACCCACATTTTCTACATTTGCCCACAAACAAGCTTCCTAGGTGCATCACTTACCACTCTCCTCTCCTATCTTTCGTGTCGACATATCTTCGGGCATTGCCAGCCAATATTATACTTTTAATCGGAAACAATCGGAGACGGATCCCTCATACCTACTAGGAAGAGGCAGAGAATCCGGGAGACTGGGAACCACACACATAGTGCAGCCCAGGTGTGGACGAGAAAGCACTTGCTCTTTCCGAGAACACCCGTCTTCCTGTTCCCCGCAATCCAAACGACCGCCCACACCTTCACCCAACGAGATTGCCCGGGCAAGTCAGCGGACTGTAATACCGATTCATACTAGAGCGATCTGAACGTGGAAGCTGTTTTGATCGCTCTAGGCATGTGAATGTCCGCTTGGCTATGCACATAAACAGTTCCTCGGCCATCCGCATTCAGTAATCGACACTGCAACTCAGTCATGTCGTCCTCAGCACCCCCAAGACGTTTCAAGGCGGAACCTATCGAAACCACTGTCAAGTCTTCCAGAAATGCGGCACCAAAGCAGTCAGAGACAGCTGATTCCTCTAAGCCCGCTGAGGCATCACCTAAAGCTACTCGAAGGTTCGCTCCGCAGCCTGTCGAAACCACCACTAAGTCGAACCGAAAATTCGCCGCCGAACCATTTGAGTTCACCTCTCGAAGCTCAAAAGCCAAGCCGGAGGATGAGTCGAGCAGCAAAAAGCCACGAAAATTCAGCCCCGAGCCGATTGAGACTACGACAGCTTCAAGTCGGACCAAGGCCAGAGAAAAAGATGAAGCAAGTAACGCTAAAGCATTAGAAGCATCTTCTCCTGAGAACTCTGCAGCATCGCAAACGTCGGAGAAAAAGCCTAGGAGACGTTTCACTCCTCAACTAATAGAGACGGCGAAACGAACACGAAAGGCTGGCGATACAGGGCCAGCGATACTTCCATCTGATAAAACAGAAGCAACACCGGGCGATGGGCAAGAGAGTCCAAGGAAAGCGCGGATACGACCGCCTCCTGCACCGCCAGGGAACACTCCCACCGCCTCTGTCCACGTTCCCCACTTCCTTGACATTGATCGAGCCAGATCTCCATTGTCGCTGCGCTCCAGTTCGCGAGGTAGTGTCCGATCGCGACATTCGTTCCGGGTTCCTGACCTTGAACCTATCGAGTCATCTGAGTCAGAAGGCTCTATTCCACCATCTCTGTCAACCTCTCCTTCGGCCTCCTCCGACCAATCATATATGTATAAGGAGGCTACCAGAATGAGAGAAAGTGTAGATGACAGATTTTCGGGATACCTACTTGAGCTTGCTGCAAGAGCAGCTGAGAAGCAACTCCGGGATCAGGCTATGGCAGCCTTCCCCAACGACGATTACCATGAGCCTGTCGACCATTTCATAAACCAAGAGCTGGATGATACCAGTGTTATCATGTCCTCGGACGAAAGAGAATCATATGACGAGGCATATGGTCGCCGGGAATCATCATCATTCAAGACTGTGAACTGGGAGTTGCTAGCCATGCAGCAACACCGGGAACGGTTGGAGCAAGAGAGGGAGAGCGAGAGGCAGCGGGAGACCCAGGCCCAGGCTGGAAGGCCTGCTTTGGCACAGAGTCCTTGGGGGAACCCAGCATCAGCAATGTTCACAAACTCTTCAGCCAACAGGAACATCATTGGAGGCTGGCAGAAAGACGGCGAGCTCGAGCGGATGAGGAGCGGTGCGAAGCCGCCTATGCTTGGAAGCGACATCGAATTCCCCAGGTGTAGTTCACCTGAGCCAGCTCGATTCGATCCGACACAAGGCTCACACGCCCTCAAAAACTCCATGTGCTATCTTACAGAGCAGACCCAACAGGAATCTGAACCCGAGGGTCTGTGGCACTGCAAAGAAACCTCCAGCAACCGCGCCTCCCTTTGGTCCCAACCCAATAGCCGCACCCCGAGTGCTGGCGGTCTCTGGGGCGGGTTCTGCCAAGCAGGCACAGGAAACACACCCCCTCGAGGTCCATCAGGCCTCATGACCCCGATGGTCGAGGTTGGCAACCCCTTCGAGATATCTTCGCCCCCCTCATCCCCTGTCAAGAATGACCTGCCCCCTTCCCCACCCCCTTCCAACCCCGACATCACCAGCATCGACGACCGCCTCAGCAACGAAATAGCCCTTCAGAAGGAATTCAGCGATGACTTCGTCACGCAGGTCTACAACTACCTCTCACTCGGCTACCCTTCCATCGCCCGTAACTTCGACGGCGAACTCTCCAAGATCTCGCGAATTCCGATTCTAGAACTAAGGCAGGACGACCATCTCGCGACATCGCGCGGGTATATCCGTCTCGGCGAGGATGGCAATCTGAGGGATAGCGAGATCACCGAGGAGACGTGTGTGAGGTGGAAGGCGCTGCGGTCGTATATCCAAGAGTGGGCGAGGCAGCAACCCAAGATGAGCCCGGTGGATGGAACGATGGGAGTTGGTGTTGCCGTGAGGAGAGGCAGTTGGGCATTTTGAGAATGCGATTGAAGAGAGATTGAGTTATAGCGTTGTTTTTTTGATGGTTTGATTTGATTTTGGAGTGGCGTTTTCTAAGCTGGTAGCTTGTGGACTGGCGGCACTTGTGGGTGGTGGTACATGCAACAAGCGCTTTTGAGCGTTGGTTTGGTTTGGCAAGCGGGCGGGCGGGCATTCTAGGCGGTAAAAGGCGTTGTTGATTGCTTGTTGTTTGATGGGGACAGGGGAGCATGATACATTCTTCCTCTTGATTTCGCTTCTAGTACATACTTGTAGCTGGTGTGTTATTGCGGTCGGCAGACCGGCTAGGTTATTAAAATCATTTTGACCTTCATGTTCTCAGGCCAGCATGTGAGTTTGAGAGCTAATCATCGGGCTGAATGTGTACTAATCTACGAAGCTTGACTGTAACATGACTTGTTTTAAGATGACACCATTGAGAGTTACGTGGCTGTCACGTGGCTGTTAACCTCCATCCAACTCGCTTCTTTCAACCAGCACCACCCCACTTGATCTCCTCATGATACGACTTATACGGTATCCTACGACCCTCCAGATCCATCCGCCCGCGCGGTCCAGGCCGCATCTTATTCGCATCAACGTCGAAACAGCCACTCAAGACCTCCTTTGAGCACAGCGGCCATACCTGCTTCTTCTCCATATCGCAGAAGCCGCCCTCGGTCAGCGACACAACATCCGGTCCTTTCGAAGTCCTGCTACTACACAAATGCGTCGCATTGTGGTCCTCGTGGTGGCTCCTCACAACAGGGCCCGCCATGAACGGCGGTGCAGGATTGGCGTTCGAGGGCTTCGCCTCGCGTTTCGAAGGGGGAGTTGAGCTGCATCCGTCCTTGTTCTTGCTGTGCTTGACCTTGTAGCGCCACCGCTTCTTGTCGAGCACGGCCTTGGGGTCCTGGTCGCTGTTGTCGGCGTTGTGGTGGATGAGGTCGTAGAAGATGGGGATGGCCGTGTCTTTTGCGATTTTTGGGCCAGGGCTTGAAGCGTGCATCGCTTTTGCACATCGTGGCGGGCTGGTCGTGGTATCGCTGGGCGCGGTCGTCGGTGTCTGCGTTCTTTGAGGAGCTGAAGTCGAGGATGTGGTAGGAGAAGCCTTGGAAGCGGAGATTGTTGGAGGCGTTCTTTGTCAATCCAGATGCAGTTGGAGCTGCGGTTGAGTTGGGCTGGATCGGTGTTAGTGTTGGAAAAGGATGTTTTCGGGAGAAGGGAGCATTCGGCTTACTCTGTGGTGCTGAGGATGAAGAATCGAAGTTCGCCACGACGTTATTAGAATAGTACTAGTCTGCATTCAAACCAATATTGAAGCACTTAATGCAGTAGCAGTACGAAAATGTGCCTCCACTCTGCGGCCATCGCGGTCACTGCGCGAAGTAGTCTTGCACAACTTAAGCACCTCGGAGTAAGTGTCTTGGGGTTTCTTTTGGATACAGTGTCTGGACATGCGTCTGTGAATTCCTACTCATCACTGAGGCCCTCCGTTGCTTCATTAGAAATCCAGATGAGATGTAAAATTTAATACAGTGCAGTCCAGAGTGGCCCAGAACGCTTGTATTCGCCCTATGACGCTATTCCATTTGGGATAGCTAGACGTATTATTAGAAGTCTAGAATAAAGGTACACAGCTAAAGGTAAAAGAGAGCGTACAAACTCATATCCTGGTACTGTACCGGTAAATAATATCGTATGAAGCGGCCCAGGTATTCAGAGGCTTTTCAGATCGGGTGACTTTCATCCCATAGATACTCTAGAAAATATTTTGAAAGACTCTGAACCATGACTTCCAGATACACGGAACTTATGTCATAGAGCTGTAGCACTATACCGTAGTCGCTCCGCTCACCCTAGCCCAATATCCACCCATATACAATACACCTGGAGAGCCACTCGGACCTCAAGACATGTACTCGCACTATCTTCATAGAGGTGGTACGCGCTGTACATCATCTTCAAGTTCAACAGGTCGACTGGGCCCGCCCCGAGCTTGAAAAGGAGGTGTACTACATCAGGTTGACCACTATACAGGGCCTGGATCACCAAAGACGACGTATTCTTCGGCAGCCCAGTCCCCTCGACATTGAATTTGAGACCAACAATCAACCAATGGAGGAACTCCACTTTTCCATTGGACGCAGCATCTTTCATCGACTCGTTGCGCAAAGGCTCTGCCGAGGGAGAGTGTACGTCCAGCCCTCGGTCTATGAGGTACTGAGCGATATCGAAATTGCCACTACCGGCTGATTCGACAAAATCTCCGTATCCCTTGCTCCTATCATTAATGTTATCGCCATATTCCAGTAGTATGTCTGCAACGTCGAAGTGTTTCCGATTAATAGCGAGATTGAATGCATATATATATGCCTCTTAGGACACAGCGTAGTCGATGCACCACGCGCCAGGAGAGCGCGTACGATATCGCAATGACCGCGGCGACATGCGAATCGCAGAGGGGCGAATCCGGGATATAATTCGTCATTGGAATCCAATGGGGCACCGGCATCCAACATGCATCAACGCAGTACAGCCATAATCCGCAGCCACTCAGCAGATTTCGCGTTTCACCCGACTAGCCGCTGGCGCACGACCAGTGTATTTGTCAAAGAGCCTCATTGCAATATCAGAGTCTTTGGCACTGCCGCCACAGCTGCCCATCCAAATATACGAGTGGAAGTATCCAAGTCGTATCTTGGTTCCAAAAGTAGCTCGACAACGTCTGGGCGTCCACTAGCTGCTGCAATGTAGATTGAGGGTCTCTTTTCGTGCATAATTCTGGGGACTCGGTGGATGTCGGCGCCTTGGTCTAGGAGTAGCCGGACTGTGTCACTATGACCCGCATAGCATGCTGAATGAAGGGGGCTACCAAAGTACTTTGTTTCGAAGTCGATGTCTGCTATGCTCGACAACATGCTTTGTTGGACCTCATCATAGCGTGCGGCTATTGCAACGAGGAGGCTACACTGGCTTATGTCTATTCGACTCTCTTCATCGTCTCTCCAGTCGCGAGGAAGCATCTGGCGGTCGTAGTAGGTGTCAGCCATTAAACAGCTGAACATGTTTGTCGCCTCCAGATTGCCAAGTGCAGTGCGGCATACCGCTTTAAGCACTTCGTTTTTGGCCACAGATTTCTCGCATTCGGCAAATCGTGACATCAAATCTTCGACGACGGCATGAATAGTCGTTGCGAGCTCAGTTGTTGCTCGAGACCCACATGCTAGCCGTTCTACTGCGAGTTGGGCTCCGAATTCGGGATGTATCTTGCGCCATGATGGCTGAAACGCGTATACGACATCCTGCAACCGCTGTCTTGTAATAGTTTTCGTTACTTGAATGTCGAATTCACCTACATGGTAATATCATGAGCCAGGGCAAGGAAGCCAATAGATGTGAATAGTGCTGTACCTACTATTTACCAGGCGCAGACTTAAGGCTTCCAATATTGTTCCTTGTAGCGCTGCCTGGACAATGATGTCTCGGAAGAGGACTAGAGGTAACTCTGAGATATCCATAAGAAGAGAACTTGATAGAGTCGGCCTTCAACTTCAATTGAGGGTATGAAGGGACACGTGTGGCGTCTCACGCCTCATGAGGTACAACCAAACGGGCGCGCTACACTACGCCGCACACGCATGTGTTGTGATATCGGCTTCCACAATGTATCCTTGTAAGATGGAAAGAATGTGCCCTGATTCTGTCTACACTCTAATGAAGGAAAAGATGAAGGAGCTCTCAAAGTTGACGATAGAAGAATGTCCCAAGACTAGGTAAGAAGTATACAGTTAGTGCGAAGACTGGCTGAGTCATCCATAGCGATTTAAATTTCACTTGTTCTAGGTATTTGCTAGGTAGTGCGGAAATTAAGAGAGCGTATTATAACCTAACTAGACCTGGAACAGACTTGACAACCCTCTTTGAGACGGCTTGAGGGTACTTCTTTTGACTTTTGCTTCTCCTCAAATCCAAATTCAACCGTCACACTGTAGATATGCTACTCTATCGTGACGTCGTATCCAAGAAACAAAGTCCCTCCACCGTCCAATCGGCCTGTAATCTGCCATCCTGGAAGATTCATGATGACAAACTCGGCTTTCGATTTTCAGCGACGACTCTAAATCCCGCACAAGAAACGGCGGGAATGAAGCAAGCCAATAACGACATCTCGAAAGTCCTCTTTCTACGTTTCAGGGCCGATAGGAAGTGATAAAGGCAGTGCTAGCGTCCGATCTCTGCGGCTCGGCGGGTTGTCACTCCGCATTTCGAGGTGGTAAGACCGAAAAGGCGCCGCTGATTGGTCAAAGTGGAATGTGTATATATATCTGAGGTGGAACCTTCGCTCTTTCTTGCTGTCAATCTTGAAGACATCAACGGATCCTCCCTTCCAGAAACAATCGGACCTCCAAACCTCTTCACATCACCTCCAGCAACATGTCGTCAATCGCGAAATCCAACATCCTCGTCCTCGGCGCAACAGGTATTCCATCTCACTCACAAGGCCTCTTCCTTTTTCTAATAATACTAACAATATCTTATAGGCGCCACCGGCCTCATCTTCACCCGCCTCGCCCTCAAACAATCCCCATCACCAAGTCTAACCCTCTTCGCGCGCTCCGCCGCCCGCGTCCCCTCCGAATTCAGCGCCTCCTCCCACGTGCGCATCGTCGAAGGCGCGCTCACCGACCCCGCCGCCCTCTCAACCGCCATGAAAGACGTGACCACCGTCGTCTCCTTCCTCGGTGCCTACCCGACTCTCCGCGCGTTCATCTACCGCACCAAAACCACCCCCATCGCCGACGCCTTCCCAAACGTCTTCAATGCGATGCGAGACGCGGGGGTCAAGCGCATCTTCGCGCTGTCAACGCCCGCATTCGAGGTTCCGGGCGAGGTGAGAGGTTGGGGGTGGTATCTGAGTATGAAGCTGCCGCCGTTCATGGTGCCGCAGGGGCACGCGGAGATGAAGGGGATTGCGGAGCAGGTGGCGGCGCAGAAGGATCTGGATTGGACCGTGTTTCGGGTGCCGTTTTTGGAGAGCGAGAATGGGGGGCCGGAGAAGGAGGTTGTGGCGGGGACGTTGTCGCCGGAGTTTAAGGGGAAGACGGCGCTGTCGAGGGAGGGGTTGTGTAGGTGGTTGCTTGGGGAGATTGAGAAGAGGGAGTGGGTGAAGAAGGCGCCGATTTTGGGGAATGCGTGATCGAGGTCGGTTTGAGTTGGTGGCGGGTTAGTCGGGGTGGCGTTGGACGTGGCTGCGATGAAGTAGTCGGTACCGGAGGGTACTTTCCTATTGATGGCGATTGGTATGGTTTTCCGGAATTATACATTTTAGCGTTACTTCTCTCCTCAGTATACCTTTTTCAATATCAAATGGCTATTCCTATCAGTCCCTGCTAATACCTGGCAGTTAGTGGATTGTGGGGTACAAGGCTCGGAAGCGGGGAACCCATGATTCGAAGTTGCCGACAGGTCGTCCTACCTAGGCAGATCTCCTACTCAGAAATCATCCAGCACGATAATGCGAAAGCTTGGTTACGCAAAACGATATCCACTCTCGGGCTCAGAACGCTTGCGGGGTCCCGGGTGTTGCACAATATCCGGACTCGGTGGGCGAAGGGCGGTTGTTCATAAACGCATGCAGGAACCGCCGCATTCCCTTCGTAACATCATTGGAGCCAAATATCCCAGCCGCTACTCTTGGAGCCTGACTCATTGACAGGTTCTTCGTTAACAAGTCCATCATGTCTCGATCCACAGCACACGACGCGCGCAATGTCGAGCTTCGTAAAGCATTCGTGGATCCGTCTGTAGCACAATCAGTTTCCATTCCGACTGCTGTGATCATTGAGACTCGTTGCAAAAAGAACAATGTTGCTTGGAAAGTTGAAGACATATCCAATAGCTCGGGCGCACGCATACATTGGATTGGAGATCGTTCAGCGCAGAAAGCGATACTATGGTTTCATGGTAAGAGATAATCTGGTTGCAAAGACTGACATTCCCTAAGAATCGGCCGGGCTCAGCGAGCCTACGTGTCACATTCCCCATGAAAGCACATCGAGGCCGTGGTAATAGACTACTACCTCTGATACTAACCTTAAGTTAGGCGGCGGCTTTGGACTTCCCCTGTTCGATGGACATGTGATATTCCTGATCGAATGCCAAAAGCAACTGCAAACAAGAGGCGAAAACGTAGTAATAGCCTTGTTAGAGTACAGTTCGTACTTCCTTCACGCACCTAAAGCTTCGAGATTAAAACTGATGCTTAATCGCGTAGCTCTGACGACGGAAGCCAAATACCCAACGCAGTATCAGCAAGGCGCAGAAGCGCTGCGGCACGTACTTTCGAAAGGCTACACGGCTAGAAATGTGAGAATCGTCCGCAACGTTGCGACACACCGACTGATGGATCGCAGGTCGTAATGGGCGGTGACTCCGCTGGTGCCAATCTTGCGCTGGCAGTCATATCATCAATTATGCACCCTCACCCTGACATCAAACCTCTCTCTCTATCCGGCCCGTTAGCTGGTCTTCTACTCAACGGCCCTTGGGTGACCTTCTCGACTGATGCTAAGTCTTTTCAAGATAACGCTGCGAAAGATATCCATGGCGTTGACGGACTGCACTGGTTCACGCGCAAATTTGTGAACGACGATGAGAAGAACAACTACACCGAGCCTCTGGGTGCGGATATCTCATGGTGGAAAGACCTCCCCGCTAAGGAAACCATTGTTCTCGCAGGAGGACACGAGCTCTTCCTGACCGATGATAGAGAGTTTGCTTCGAAGCTGAAGGACGCGGGAGTGAGCGTCAAATACGTTGAATGTGAGAACGAGGTTCATATCGATTGCTTCCTCGATGCACAGTTTGGCACTGATCCCGGGATGATGACATTTGCGACTTGGGAGTGGTCAGTGGATGTGTTCTCCGGGGTTAAAGGCAAGCTTTGAGGTAGCCCAGAGCAAGATGTTTCCAGCTCCCCTAAATCTATGATCTGGAATTTCGTCTAAGGCCTGGGGAAATCATGGATATCATTTTTATGTATGTCGTGTTGAGAATATATTCTGTAGTCGCTATTTGTGGTTCCTTTGTGAGTCGGCCTATTTCTTTGACATACGATATATCGGTATTAGAACAATGAAGTGAAGCCAGGCTGTAGGCCAATCGCTGGGACGTCTTTAGATGATAAAACTATTGAGGATGGAGAAAAGGTTGATGGAGAAGACTGCAGGGTATGGTAACAGATTTAAAGGGACTTTCGCATAGTCAGCCCGACCTTGATAAGAGGACTCTCAAACAGAGTTGAAGGAGCTTAGGTAGCTATACTAGATTCTGTAGATTCTATGTTATCTTTGCTTTATTTAGGCTTAAAGTCTCTCCTATATATCGAGGACTTTGAGGATACATAGCACCCAATGCTCACACGTTGCCTCTAGAGAGATTTTCATGCAATTAATGCCCTCGCGTCTTTATACAAAACACGTACCCTGTGGGCGTAAATTTCAAGGCTAGAACCCAAGAATCGTTGCCACTTAGCTTTAGATGAGAATAGCAGCCTTCTCGTCTACTCGACCCTTTAATACCTGTCCTAGAATTACCACAATGCCTCCGCTAGGATTTTTTTTTTGAATAAGCCCGGCGATGATCTGGAGGCAAGGAGGGCAAGAGAAGAGAAGTCTCTTCACGAATATGCTCAACTAGAGCTTATACGAGTATTAGTGAAAGGGAGAGGTTTCTACCCATTAAAGAAGCCCTAAATAAGAGTAATGGCAGCTCTAGTGCCACCACTTTGCCAAGAGACAGTATTTTGTGTCCAAAATACACCAACACGCCTGTATCTTTTCCCATCCGCAGGTCGCAAAACCATTCCAAAATATACTTTCCTCTTCACACGCGCCAACCGGCCAAGTTTCATCAACAGAGTTCCGTCATTCCTCCCTCCGTCGTCCATCAACCGCATCTTAGCATTAGGCGTATCGTCCCACACAACCATGGCCATCGGGTCCTTGGGGAGAACATCAGCCTTCAAGATCAAGGTAGCACTTTTCAGACGTCCAAACCTGGCCTCTGGGGACAGGGGCTCAGCGACGGCAGAGACGACCTCCGCAGTCACGTCGGTCAGAAGCTCAAATTGAATTGGCTGCTTAGCAGCTATCCAGGACCAGCTCGGTGCTAAATACTCCTCTTCGTCGTCTTCTGGCGAAGCATCATCCTCTTCGTTTGGTTGCTTTATCCAAGCCAGCTGTATAGGCAGACACTCTACCCAATGTCCCGCAACGTAATCACCACCCCACAACCCTTTGAGATAGGTGGCGATACCGGCCAGCGCTGGCAGCCGATCTTATTGCACTGTGATGAATCGACTGCTGAACGCAACCATGACAGTGGTCCATAACTCGCGCTGTTTCGTTGTCATGGCCCACACGCTCAGAACGCCTCGTTCCTTTGTCCAAAACTCTGAATCATAGACTGGAGCGCTTATCAAAGGGACTCGCTTTGCTGGCCCACGATAGCGAGTCAGATTGGGGAACAACGGCTCTAGTTGTATCTCCTGGCACCGCCAGCGGACGTCGTCCGGGCCGAAGACGAGGAGGCGAGGAGAGAGCATGTGCTCTTGAAAGGCCCAAGCACGAGTGTCGAGAGGCCAAGGCCTCCCTAGCTCGGCGGGTCGTTGCCCTTCCGGGCTTTGGATAGCAAAATCAACTGCTAGCTGTTCCTGCCTCGTCCAGTCGCGATAGTCAACGGGATATGCCTTGATCTCCTTCATCTTACTGAACGCTATATCCTTCTGTTCCTGGCTGGGGACAGCTAGAACTTTGCCAAATTTGCCATCCGGAAGAAGGAAAGGAAGCTCGCAACCCTCAGGGGCACAGGGCTTGCGGAGGAACCCTTCGGTGGCAGCGGCGGAAGATGATGCTGAGATAGTGAGGGTAGCGTTCGAGTAGATTCTTCCCATTTGGCTGATTTCTTTGTTTTTTGAGGTTTCGTCATCTTGGACAATGCATAGAGCGTCCACCCATATATACCGAATGCCTAATTTGCGGGTTACAAGTATAGCATCTTGGATAGTCTGAGACAAGGTTTGTAGAGCGATACCGGTCATGTTTGCTTGTAGTGTGTCTTTGATGGTCATGACCTGTGGACCTCCCCAGCAGTAGCTGAGCGCAACGTAGTCGCCCCGCTCGTCGGGGGCGGACATGTGAACTTTCGGATTTTGATGGAAGATGTCAAGGACGGTAGTCGGGAGAGGGGGAATCTTCGTGTTTGGGCAGGACGCGTGTTTCGAAAGGCAGTCAAGTAGCTTACGTTTCGCCTCCTGTAAATGCCGTTCTCCGAACATGTCGTAGGATTGGGGCAAACATCCGGTGAGATACTTCGAAGAAGGGTCCCCTGGAATAAATCTCTGTCAGCATTGTGTTCATCTGGAAAGTATTGCCAAGCCTTACCTGGTAACTGGTAGATAGTCAGGTACCGTTCATCAAATGCCACGTTACTGAAAACAAACCCTATCGAGAGGATGCTCAATGGGTATCCTTTGACTTCGCTCTGTACGGAGGGTGGGGATTTCTGTGCGCAGACTGCTCTCACGACACAGTCCTCTTCAGGGTCAATCTCATTACCCGGATTTTTCGGCAAGGAACACCATGTCGGATAAAGCACCTTGCATAGCGGACAGCCATTCTTCATACCTGCCAGCATTGCATGCTTGCCATGATAGCGATAACCTTTCTTAGAGCCCAAGGCCTTCAAGCCTTCTACGGTCCCGAACATGGATATGCATGGGACACAGAACCGTTCCCGCGCAAAAATCGGATCGATCTCGACGGCTTTGCTGTCAGTATTGCCCATCGCCGCAGGTTTCAATGTAATAGAGAAGTCGAGGGTGTTACAATCCAACTTTGTGAAATGTCAAGTACTTTGAATAGCCAGCGAGCTGGCTATCGTTCGGGAACGCAATGATAAACGAAAATGTCAAAATCCTGATCGCGAAGTAATAAAGATAGGTGTACAAGTTAAACCCTCAAAAATGTGAGGTGCAAACCTCAAGATCCCGAAGTGTTTGATTGCGATTCGATAGGAATAGATACATACTGTAACGATCCATAGAGGTGCCACCAGGTCGACCTCCTGGCAGATCCTCAGGGACGACCGCGACGTTGGTACTCAGCCGTAAAGAAACATGACTAAGTGATGCACCGGGACCGGGCGCCCTTGAGGCCGAACCTCCGACTTCACTTTCCCCACTTCATCTCTTCTCCCACGTCTCTTCTCGCTTCTCGCTATCCATGCTACCACTACCTCCGTACCGCACTGCCGTTGACTTAGCGCTCTTACGCTGCTCGTCTCGCTATGATTTCAGCTGACTCAAGTATTTGAGGACCCCTATATTTCCATTACTGTCGTGGGCAGCTGGCACCCCGCCCAGGTGGTCATACCGCATTGACACATGAAAATAGCTACCAGGTGGACCTAAAGGCAGATCCTCGGGACCTTAATCCTTCTCTCACGAATTTCACTCGTTTTTCTGGTAGTGCGATCTCGCTAATGAGTCAGCATATTCCATCCTGTGCAGCTCAACCGGAAGGTAATTTAAACGATTAAGGTTACCGCAGCCCGGTTAAATTCGGAATTAAATGAGTCACCATAACTAGGATCTGTTACCTATGACACCGGCACACCGGACCCAAAGGACACCGGACCAGAAGCGAGTCTTATGTCCATCGGTGTTCGAGTGGACGAAAACAATATAAAGCGGGGTTTGATATTCCACTCCTGCCAGTAGTCTTCAAAGCATTTCTCTACCGATATTCTCTCTGTCCCTCTCTTCCACCAATCCAAGTTTAACTGGTCGCTCACCATGACCGACATCGAGACTAGCTTTCAGGCGGCCATCGACGCTGGCAAGATCAACGGGGTCGTCATCTGTGCCACCGACGCCGAGGGTCGCTTCGTCTACGACAAGGCGCTCGGGGAGCGCACCCTGCTATCTGGCGAGAAGCGGCCGCAGCAGCTCGACGACGTGCTGTATCTAGCCTCAGCCACCAAGCTGATCACCACCATCGCCGCCCTTCAGTGCGTCGACGACGGCCTACTGACCCTGAACGGCGACTTGTCCTCTGTCGCACCCGAGCTCGCCGCCAAGCAGGTCATCACTGGCTTTTCCGACGACGGCGAAACCCCCCTGCTTGAGCCGCCGGCCCGGCCCGTCACGCTCGAGATGCTGCTAACGCACAGCTCCGGCATCAGCTACGACTTCATGAACCCGCACGTCGCCAAGTGGTGCGAGAAGTTTGACTCTCTACAAGGAGACGGGCGCCGGCCGGTCGAGGAGGCGTTCAGCTACCCGCTTGGCTTTCAGCCTGGTACCAGCTGGATGTACGGCCCCGGGCTCGACTGGGCCGGCCGCGTAGTGGAGCGGGTGACGGGCCGCACATTGGGCGAGCACATACAACAACGCATCTGCGACCCGCTCGGTATCGACAGTGCACAATTCTACCCGGTCACGCGCGAGGGCTTGCGCGCCCGTCTCGTAGACCTCAACCCGCAAGACCCCGACGCCCTTGGCCGCGCCGTGCTGGGCGGCGGCGGCGACATGAACAAACGCAGTCGCGGAGACTTTGGCGGCCACGGCCTGTTCATGGCAGGTGCCGACTACGTCAAGGTTCTGCGCTCGCTGCTAGCCAACGACGGCAAGCTGCTCAAACCCGCCACTGTTGACGACATGTTTCAGCATCACCTCAGCCCTGAAGCGACCGCGGGGCACCAGGCTGCGCTGGCCAGTCCCATGGGAGTATTTTTCCGCGTGGGCACCGACCTCGGAATGAAGGCCGGCCACGGCCTGGGCGGCTTGCTGACGCTGCAGGACGTCGATGGCTGGTACGGCGAGCACACGCTGACCTGGGGCGGTGGCTTGACCCTCGCCTGGTTTATCGACCGCAAGAACGACCTGTGCGGCGTTGGGGCAGTCCAAGCCGCGCTGCCGGTTGACGGTGAAGCGGTGACCGCGCTAAAGCAGACATTTCGTCGCGATATCTACCGCAAGCACGCCACGTGGAAGCAGCAGCAGTAATAGCATTGGGAATTATGAGGATGAAAATGGGAAAGTATAAAACGACTTTTACTATTTCGTTCGTTCGGTAACCTTTTTAAAGACCTTGGGACGAATTAAGTAACCTCAAACTTGTGTGCACCCCTAGGAACGCAATTCCATGCCAAGCCTCATGCGCGTGTAATGATCTAAGAAAGACGTCACCAGATCGACCTCATGGCAGACTCTCTGCTCTGCCCCGAGCCAGCTCGGACTTCGAGGTGAATGCGACCACAGCAGCCATAGAGTAAGAAGATTAGCGGGTCGTAGCAAGTATAAGTACATGTCAAGTCCAAAGCTTGCGCGCTTCGTTCGCTGTATAATCACAACCTCTATTGGCTGAGATTCAACATACTGGCCATTCATGCCATCTGGCCATGATACATACTGGGAATACATCTCCAGTTTATCGGTTTCGCTACTACTGTTGATGAAAATCACCTCGGGCCGCTTCTTTGAGGGCAGCGGCTCCTCTAACAAACCCTCTTTCCCTCCTAAAACCATGTCGAAGAATGCGGTGGTAAAAGTCGTTTGAATACGACGCATACGTGAGCCGTTGATCGCACCCACCAAAGTTGCATTTACGCGTCCCCTCAAAACCAGTAGCTCATACCATAGGTCGACGTCAGAGAAGCCCAGGTGATGGGAGCCGTTGACCCCCAGTTCCTCCCACCATGCAGTCTGGTCTCCTTCAAACCAAGTCTAGCTATACCCATAGACAGTGTCATCATATTCGTGTTGGCCGTCGCAAAGACTGAAGAAGGGTTTCTTGACATCGACGGTCTCACCGAAGAGAATGTCAATGAAAGCACCGTCATAATTGATCCCGGGGATAACGTCGTCGTGTCGAGAGACGATATCGGTGTCAACACTTCCGCCCATGGAGAATCCAAAGTGCATGTAGGTGGATATGTTGAAGGGAGCACGGAACTCTTCGACGAGAGGCGGGTAGAGCTGGAGCAGGGCGTCGAAATCGGTCTTGCGATTTCTGTTGACTTTGTAGAGGAGAGTGTCAATGGCCCAGTCGTAGTCAATCGGAATTCCGTACACTCCGCCGCCTCCATACGGTATCTTCAAGTACGGTGGCCCGCCCGGATGATCGACGCACAGAACTGTGTAGCCTTATGAGGCCATGTCTGAGGTAACCATCGTGCCAGATGAGCAGGGCATGCCTGCGCCGGGAGAGAATAAGAGCGTTGGATACTTGTTCATTCTCATGGGACCAGGTAGGACGGGTGGCTGCCATTGGAGATGGAGTCCACAGCTTCTGCAACTCGCCGTCGGGGATCCTCCATCCTTTCTCAATCAGATGGGCTAGCTCGAAGTCCATATACTTCAAGGAGGTTTCTGCGGTCGGCGCTCTGGCCGCTGAGTACAAGATAGTCACCACGATGAATTCGCCAGTGTTATTTGACCTTAAAGCGCGACAGGATCGTCATGAGTGGTGTGATTGAATACGTGCTGTGTCTTCCCCACATGGTATCTGCCAGACGGCTTCGGGAAGAACACTTTGTCGCTCGCGGCGGCTACAACCGCCACGAAAATCGTTATAAGTGCCGAAGATATCATGTCGAGAGCTCAGGAAGATGATGAGAAAGAGCTCTGAAATTCTCAATGTGCCCATAATTCTGGGGTTGTTGGTAGCGCATCCTGCGGGCGGGCATGGTTACCTAGATAGTGACCTTCCCCATTGGCAGTGATCATCCAGCGGACTTGGCGGTCGATGCTTTGGCGAAGAGTCGTCGATTTGGAGTTTGAAGCGTCCTTGAGATGTCTTCATTCCTGAAGTTTTTTACGGAACTTGATCGATTATTATAAGGGGAGGGCTAATCGTACACCCCCTAACGAATAGTCGTACACCCCCTAACGACTAATCGTACACCCCCTACCCCCCTGTCACTTCACCGCCTTCTAATTGGCTCGGAGGCTTGCTCCGGAGCCTCCGATTGGCTCGCTTCACTTGTTCACTAATTCCAGATGCACTCTCCAAATACAGCGGCGAACAGAAGCAATTAACGCATGCTCCTCCATCTACACAATACACTCACCATGGCCCTCCAGCCGCCACCGCTGGCGTATTACAACTCCTTGGAGGAAGCTGAGGAAGCGCTTACACGGCATGCAAAAGAGCAAGGCTACGGGCTCACAAAATACCGTTTAAAAACGGATAAGACAATGGCGAAGGCCATGAGGAAGATATGGTTCCGATGCTGCTTTGGAGGCAGCTCACTGCCTACAAACCGCGTGCGTAGCATATCTACAATCAAGAAGGAATGTACAATGTACGGTACGCTCACTCGGCAGCCTATGAATATGGCAGGTGAACGTCTGTGGCTATGGGAGACGACAGAGGCAGCTCATTTAGGTCATACCAGCACCCTTAAAGCCACAGCAGTACCATGCAACAGGAAGCGCACGGCATTAGTAAACAAGACAATTCGAGATGATCTTTCTAGTGGAACAAGGCCTACGGAAACCTATACAAAGCTACTGAAAAGGGGGGTAACTATCACTGTTGTAGACATTAAAAATGAGCGACAGATATACCGGAACGAGCTTCTTGATGGCCGTGCGCCTATACAGGCCCTCCTCTATACACTGGAAACCTCTGTATTCCCTGTAGATAATGGCCACGGGAAGAAGTATGTATATAACTATACAACCGACCAAGAGAGCCGTATAGATCACCACTCAGGTTGCAGCACTACAACCTAGGATCAACAACTCATATGCCAGAAAGCTACTCTCCGAACATCAGCTGTAGAGAACCCAGCTGAAATCTCAGCTGTAGAGAACCGAGCTGAAGCCTCAGCTGTGCAGGGCTCATCTGAACTTACTAGCGCGCCACCCTGGGGGTGGCCCCCTTCCTTCCCCTAGTATATATACAACTAGCTAGACGTCTATAGAAATCAGAGTTCACATCAATTTCAACCTGAGTTCACCTCTTCTTTGCGCATCCAGATTCTATCGAGATTCTACAGTCTAACTACAATGTTATACTGATGGACTGCACATACAAAACCAACAAGTTCGGCATGCCCTTCTTGCATATAACCGGCGTTACGTGCACAGGCAACAACTTTAAGATTGCGTATTGTTTCATTCCGAGAGAGAAGGAGGCAAACTATAACTGGGCAGTACAGCAACTCTACGAGCTCTTTCAACGCTATTCTATCCGCCCACGTGTTTTTCTAACAGATAAGGAACAAGCTTTAAGAAACGCGCTATATAAACAATAGCCTAATGTCGCACGCCTCTTGTGCGTATGGCACATTGAGAAGAATATTAACACCAAGCTAGCTGAGGTATACAAGGATAAACCGACATTCCCTATAGGCCATGCTGATGCGCCGATGGAGAATAACACAGAAGAACAGAAGGCAGCCAAGGAAAAGAAGCAGCAAGAGAAAAAGAGTGAATTTATCATCCGTTGGAGCGCCATGCAGAAGCTAGAGGACCCTATTCAATTTAATAAGGCCTGGAACAAGCTAATAGATGATTACGAGGAGAGGCCTAGCCTTGTAGATTATATGGAAGAGGAGTGGAAGTCGTGTAAGTGGGCCTGGGCTACTTACTACACTCGACGAGCTCGGCATTTTGGAACAACGTAAGTGTCTGCTTATGTCCTATTTCTCAATCAATTTTTAAGCTATCTTCTTGTCCTCTTCAGCGCTAGTTATTCTGCATGCTAGCAAACCCCTTATAAAGTTTAGGCTTCAAATTCGCACGCTTTGGTGTTAAGATTTGGGTCCAGCAGATGCAAATTTAGGTGTATAATGCTAACCGAGTTTCTCGCAGTGTTACATCACGGAACGAGGGCGCGCACGGCCAGCTCAAAGGCTTCCTCCAGGTGTCAAATGGCCATCTATTCGACGTGCTACTCAACATCCAGAACCTCATTCTCAATAGCAAGGCTAAATTTGAGGACCACAAGGCAAAGTGGCACGCAAGGACTCCGCATAATGTCAAAGAGATTGAATTCCGTGATCTATTCCAGAAGATTACACCGCAGGCTCTTGCCATCCTCAAGAAGCAACTTAAGAAGGCCAAGTCATCTAAATACAATCCTCTTAACTGTACTCATACGTTCACAAATATATACGGCATGCCATGCGCTCATAAGCTACACAATTGTCTACATTAGGCGCTTGCAAACCATCTAGATCCCGTGCTCTATATACAACCGGAAGAGATAGACCACCATTGGTGGTTTGCTCGGCCAGGTATACAACAACCAATCATTCCGTTTGGTCCATTTGAAGAAGTACAAGATCCTGCTGTTGTTGAGCGTCGACGGGGCCGCCCTGCTGTTGAGAGGAGAGGCCACCATACGTATAATAGTACACAGAGAGAGCCATCAAGGTTTGAGATTGCTTTGGGTACAGGTTTAGCAGCTCGACGTGGAGGTGAACAGGACGGACAACAAGGCACAGCTCTACGACACTTGCCAGCGTCTTTACAGCAAATTCCGGCCATCCCTGTCCGTCAGAATGCCCCTCAGTCGACGGCTACACCTGCTAGGACTGGTATTGATATTTCTCAAATTGATCCGGCCCTTCTTGAGCCTACGGCAGCACCTACGGCAGCACCTACGGCAGCATCTACAGCAGCGTATACAGCAGCGCATACAGCAGCGCATACAGCAGCGCATACAGCAGCGCATACAGCAGCGCCTACGGCTACACCTACGGCTGCACCTACGGCTGCACCTGCAGCTAAGAAGCGCGGCCGGCCGCCTGGTGCAAAGGATAAGGTACCACGGAAAAAGGCACGAGCTCAGAGGCAAGATAGTGCTCAGTCTCAACCTCAGGTGGAACAAGAGGATGACCGTGCGGACATTCTACGACAGATTGCAGCTCTACAGGCACGTATAGGAGGATCTCAGCGTCCACCCGGTGTCGCTGTAGGCACTGCTGAATTATCAAGCCGGCCGAAGAGCCGTAGGAATGTTCTAGGGCCTGCAGAGTATCAATTTGAGAGGGAGGCTGAGGCGTATGTGGATCAGTATGAGGAGTAGGTGCAGGCGGCGATGCTAAGGGGCCAGGCTTGATGCAAAGGAGCCGTAATAAGGTGAGGTTTTGACAGGTTTGGCATGCTTGTAGGCACGTAGGCACTTCTAGACCTAGACTTAGACTAGGTGGTGATATATAAGCTCGTACGCGAGCCCGTACGGAGGCTATACGAATTGGAAAGGCTATATAGCCGTACGTGAGGCTATAAGTAAGGCTATATATACAGCTGCACAAACTGGAAAGAATACGCCGCAAAATGGAGAGGCTATATAGCTATGCTGATTTGTATAGCCTCACGTATAGCCTTACGTACAGCAGAGATGCACGTGCAGATAGACGTAAAGGTGAATGTTCGGAGGCCTCCTGCCGGACCTCCGAGCCAATTAGAAGGCGGTGAAGTAACAGGGGGGTAGAGGGTGTACGATTAGTTGTTAGGGGGTGTACAATTATTCGTTAGGGGGTGTACGATTAGCCCTCCCCTATTATAATGGGTCCGCTTTCGTCGAAAGCGAAGACCACCAAAGATAATCACGTGGTAAGCAGAGCATATCGAATATAAGAATGCCGCACTTATGATTGACTGAAACGAAGACACGTAACGTGAAACTAAAGGGAGGAATTCTAAGAAATCATTCGAGTTGACACCGGTACGCTACCATAAGAGATAGCTCAGCAATTTTATCGACTGTTTAAGATAATCAACTTCCACGTTGTTTGGATTCCGAGAACGCCCTGAGGCACCACAAGCAGTGCAGAAGCGTTCACGAATCTCTTTGACGAGCCACTGTAACCTCTGTCCATCATCTCTTTTGACTCGTCTTCCATGAAATAAGCGGTATCATTGTCCACCGTAGATCGTCAATGCCTGGAATCTGATCGCAGTCGGTCTGCCCAGACATCATTAAGTGGAGATAACAAGGTCCTAGTAGCGAGTAGCTACCGTCGCCGGGCAGCGCTCGGAGCAGTTATGGTGTATTAGCGCCGGCAAAGAAAGCCATATGAATCCCGAGCTTTCCGACACTTCCCCCATGGAATATACCAGGGGCTAGGCCTAGATATCTATTCGTTGTAACGAAAAGCACTCATCGATGGAGCATCTTACAAGCAATCTCGTAGAACGACCATCCGAGCTTAGCGAGGATGCTGAGCGTGGAGTAGAATTGCTTCTGAAAATGCGATCACGTTCGTCGAGATCGTAACCTTCGTCCAGATGAGCTTCTCTCCATTTTTGGAACATTTTACGGCCAGCATCGTCGGTTTCTACCCCTGGAGTCCTCACTTCGGACAAACATCTTTTACCCGGGTTGATGACGAACTCAAATCCTAGCTGTTCAGCGTAGTCTTTCAGGTGATCCAGGCTATTCATAGCGATCTTTGTTTCCGAAGACCCAGGTCCAAGCCATACAAGAACTCTGTTGGGACCTTTGCAGATGTGGCTCATGAATCCTACTTGGTGACCCTTCTCTTCATCGTTTTTTGGTCGATGCAGATTGGATCGACCTCGACGAACATACCCAGCAAGTCTTCCTCATGCTGGGCAAGACTCCAGCACAAACAAAATGCTATACGCTTTGCTCAATCTAAGTAATCGTAATTACATATTTGCCACCACCGAGGGCTTCCTCGTATTCCGTGTTTGCGTCATTTTCCCAGGGCGTCCGGAAAATATCTAGCTCTCTGGTGCCCCAGCTCATAAACAATCCAAAGCGCTCGAAATGACCTCTGCTTTTACCACTCGGTTGTAGGATAAGTGCACGGACTTGCTTTGGAGCTGTCTGTGGCCCCCTCCAGTCTCTGAACAATATTGGCATACAATGCAAATTCTTGCCCGTCCCAACCAACTCGGGAGACTCGTCCAAAAAAAAGCCGTGCTGGAAAACAGAATTGCCAATTCGGATTGACGGAGGGGGTGAAGACTTCTCCATATCGAAGAAAAGCGACACTGGATAAAGCATACAGCTTACGCGGATATATCCATTCGAAATCTCCCCATGGATATCGCTCGCTAGTGGTTCAACATAAGCTTCAAGGACATCAACTGAGACTTTATCCTTGTCTCTTGGTTTGACTGGGGAGAAGAACAAGATCGCAGTATCTAAAGATGCCCAACTCCACGTTGGGGCACGCAGGGGACGTGGCCGTGTCCAAATGTTACCAGAGCCAGCTGGAGATTTCTGATATCTAATGGAAGAAGCAGGTCCGCTCGGCTCCGCCGACCAGAGGAGAGTGGTTGGTAGCTGGCTCCTCCAGAGGCCAGCGAGATACTGATCATTAATGACTTTCGACATCTCTTTGGCAACTCCGGAGATTGCAATGAGTTTGTCTCGAGGGTACGTAAGGCTACATTTGGAGTAGTTTTGGACCGAGTGTCGCCAACCTGTGTAAACGTCCAATGGTGTGGCTTTCCGAGTATTCTGGGCGTCTGTATTTTCAGCTGACATTAGATCTAGACTTATCACTGAAGGCAGAGCTCGGATATCATGACCCAACAGAGAAATAGTGGCAGCAAATCGCTTCATTTGTTGAGAAGCAGCCGTTCCTGGTTTCGCAAACATGGATGCCAACATGCTACCTGGCAAGGTCTCGCAGGCAGCGTGTCGACGGCATTCCCAGTAGAGCTGCAGTACGCCAAAGTGAATTTGTCGTGGCGATAAAAGCCTTTCTTGGAGAACCCACGCCCGTTTCGACAACGGCGCCCCGTCAATCCCGACTAGCCACAAGTTGCTGTCAATACATAGGAATTCTTTTTCATCGTCTTTGAACTTCATCTTGATCGGCTCCACCAATCTTTTGTCGCGCTGGAAGAAGCATCCGCCATTGCAGTCCGAAGAATCAATGGCAGCAATGTTCAGCCAGGAATTCTTGTAAACAAGACCCATCTTGGCAGATTCAGACTGCCATTCATGTTCGGAGTCCTGGTAGATACAGAGGGAATCTATCCAGATATATCGAATGCCCAGCTCCCAGGCCACTTTGACCGCATCAGCGAAAGTCTTTGGCAGTTCTGACACGAGCATTCCACCCTTCAAATCCGCCGCGGAGTTTTGCGTCAGGCTTATGGGCTGCTTGTCTCCCCACCGGTGGGACACAGTCATATAATGACCTAACGTCTCCTGGTTCTTTGTATCGTGGACTCTGAATTTTGCTTCAGTTGGATTCATGGGCGACTGAGACTCGGATGAAGACCCAACATCAAGCAGGCGGCTTGGGTACCATTTCTGAGGACGGCTGTTTGGGCAACACTCGGGGTGGTCTTTGATACAACGCCCTATCCACTTTTTCATCAGGTTCCAGGTATTCTCGCTATCAGTACTTTCTGAGATTGCATGATTGGTGCCATCGATGGTAATATGAGCCGCAATGCCTTCGGAGGGTTAGGATTCGACTGAAGAGAGCCATATCAAGGGTTTATAGTTACTCTCAAAAGGGGCTATTTGAAAATCATGGGTGCAGATGATGGTGTTTCTTGCGAGATCTTCCAGGGCTGCATCCTCGGTCGGGCGCTCTGTTGAAAGTCGGAAAGAAAGATTGAAATGATCCAAACTACCACCTTGCTCGATAATGCGATAGTAAAGATGATATTTGGTTAGCCAGAAGTCTTCTTCAGGCTCATTTGCGGGAACAATACTACACTTCAACTTGTGATATAGCTGAGCGCACAGTGCGCAACCTGCACGTCCAGATAGTTGGACGCCGCGGAGGCGGACAACGTGAAAACCTGTTTGGAGAACCTTCCTTTCCTGCACTCGACTGCAATCGAAAATAGACAAGCAAGAGTCGCAAAGCATGTCAGCAATGTAGAAACCTAAGGACTTTTTATGCGCAACTTCAAGTGTGAATGAACGATCGGGGACCGTGTGAATCGCTCGATCGACTATTGGGGGCTTGTGTTACCATAAGCCACCTCCCAGTTAGCAATGAGGGGCTTGTGTTACCTCCCGACTGGCAATTGTGGGGTTTGCGTTACTCTTCAATAATCGAGAAGCCCACTTGTTCCGAGTTCGTAGGATCCGCACCTCAACTACTGCCCCGCAGCTTTCTGGGAGAGAAGACGTCCTGTGAGGCGCCTTAGCGCTGGTTTACGATTAACCCAAGAGTCCTTCACGCAGTGGCAGACATCTATAGACAGACTCTTTTAAGAGGTTTCTATGATGTAGCTCCCAGTACCGAGTAACAGCTCTTGGGTCTTTACTGTAGTTGTAATAAGGCTTCCGATGCAAGGGCTATGGTACCCAGCGCCACTATCACACGATCTGAATTCGTATGGTCCATCAGTGGCTAAAATACCAAATCTCGGTTGACGAAGACGGTAAAGAAGGGATGGATGCTTTGAGAGGCGACATGAGTACAATGATGTACATACTGAATGAAATCTGGTCTATCAATCGCTAGGATGGAGGATAGAGGATGGAGAAGAGATTGATGGATCAGACGGGTTCTCGAGAAGGATGGAAGGAGCTCAGGCCAGCAAGACTCACGACTCGTGAAAGATACCCCGCGAGTAGTCCATGACTCGACGCCACTGCCTGGGAAAACTATCACTCATTGTAACAATCTTCAGATCATTTGGATCTCTTCGTACCTGTACACTTCGCCCTGAGAGTTAACATCTCTCCAAAATGCTTTTAGCAACGCACCGCGTTCTATCAACCTACGAACTCCTTGAACTGATTCTTCTCCAAGTCCCGCCAGCACGCATCCTACTCCACAGCGCGTATTAAGAACCTTTCGCTCTGTGATCCGTTCCTCAAAGCCGCTTCAAAAACTCATGGCACAAGCCAGCTCCAGCATATCTCAACCCAGTGAAAGGCTGGGGGCTGAACCCTATGCTATCACTCTTCGATATCGACTCCATTGCGTGGGACGGAGAATACGCTCATAGAGCACGGGTGTCATTCAAAACCAATCTCGCCGGTGAGAAGTTCAATGCTGGATCTGCATCGAAGATGCTGCTGACTCGGCCACCTTGCCGATATCTGGAGATTGAATTCATGGATCACGGAACGCAAAGCCGGTTCTAGGAAGCATTTTCCCAAGAACACTCTCGAGGCTACCCAAAGCTAAAAGTAATAGCACATATTTGGTCGAGTCAATATCTGGATGCATGCGAATCGGTGAGCTCTTTGCGGTGATAAAAGAAGCGAAGAAGAGGCCGAGAGCTAATCGGCAATGGTTGGACTATGACATGATGTCCGATATGCGAGTCTTGCCCTTTGGCACTAGGCAATATCTGCAGCGGTTCAGTAGGTGTACAACCACTCAACAGCGCCGAGCGTCATTGCGCGAGAGTATGACTAATGGAGTCGACGTCAGAGCTTGGGTTCATCCGGAGACTCAGAGCGGAGAAAATTCGTTTTCTCTTAAGAAGATTGAAAGATCACTGGAAGTCAGTGGAATGGATGGGCTTATCTAGTATTCGGTGTGCTATCCACGTAATAGTGGGTGTTAGATCATGTTCGTGCGGATGGCTGGGCTTTTATTGCTAACGTAGTCAATGGAGAAGGAAGTGCGAAGCAAATTATGGAATATGTGGTGGCTTCTTATTTACATGCTTCCATGCCAACCCATATTCCCTACATTGAAAGACGCGTGGGGAATGCGCATAGTCTCCTAGAATGCCCAGACCGCGAGAAGTAAAGCGAAAGAGCTACCCAATGGAAGGCCGGGTGTCCCAAAGCGGTTCGGTCCAGCGGCAGAGGTCGAGGTCGCGACCACGGACGTAGACGATGTTGGGGATTTTAGAGCTGTACTTGCTGGCGTAGTAGCCGCAGTCGCAGGCGACGAGCCGCTACTTGGAGGCGCTCCGGAGGCGCTGGAAGGCGAGTGGCCAACCGTTTCGGTATAGGTCTCTGTGATTAGGCTGGTCTTTACGGCGACGATGGTGACTGGATCTTCGGTAATCGTGATTATACCGCTAATGATCTTAGTTACTGTCTCGTAGGCTGTTGAAGTGATAAAGGAAGTAAGGGTAGGATCGCTGCGTTTGCGGAGTTGACGCCGGGCGTTTGCATTTACTGTAACCGTCTGTGATAAGTAGATTAGCTTCTCTTCGGTGTGCCATTCACAATATAAAGGGTCTTAAGAAAAGGTCGTAGATAAGACGACATGAGAATATCAGGAACGCGTAGATGGCATAGAATCGAATTGGAATCTGAAAAGAAAACAGATGGATTACCTCCGTCACTGTGAGAGACTGCACTGAATAAGCTGTTGTGGTTCCTGCTCCGACAGTCACTGTTGCGGCGGTGCCTGTTGCCCCGGGTAGGAAGGACGTAGACGTAAAAGTAATGGTTGTCTCGATTGACGAAGTTACAATTGCAACTTGCGGGTACCATATGTGGCGCGGGCTCCCGTTCTCCCAATCCGACGAAATCTCAGCTATATTGTCGCTTCTTATGGCGAGAGATAGCCCTGAGTTTGTGCCAGGAACGAAGAAGGCATACGATCCATCATCGTATTGAGTAATCTGCCAGCTCCCGATTGGGTCCCCTATGAAGGGCGAGACATACTGGCTGGGATACATATGTGGGACGTAGTCATCCGTGTTATTACCAGCTACTGCTAGGATGTTGTTCAAATTGTTGTATGCGTGAAGGGTGTATTCTCCCTCGATGGTCCCCTTGATCAACTTCCAGATGGTCGCGCCGGTAAAGTGAGTACCAGCATAGCCGTACATTCGTATGCCACCTGCATAGTCGATTCCTAGTGTTTGGTCGGTCGTGCCGGCCAATGTTAGGTCCTTGTTCTGGAATACCAGCCAGTCGTCTGTGTTAATCCCGGAGGTCGCATTTGTCGTACTTTGTAGGAGTAACAACACAGCCAGAGCATAGGTAATTGCGCATCGCATGGTTCCGTGAGGCGGGATCCCGCAACTGAAGTTTGAGGATTAGAAGTAGAAAAAGTTGATACTTGTCGCTGTTGCGCCTTGTAATCAGAGGGCATGCGTACTTAAAGTACCCGAACACTCGAATAGCAACGAGGCTGAGCCACGCACTATCACGCAGGATTTGGGCTAGGCAGTGTCGACAGGGATAGTCTACCCTTGAATAAAAGAATCCTAAAGCCAGGTTTCGCTAGAATTTAGTCTTCTCTAGCAGGCGATGGTGACTCCGCTACTTCTCAAGCTAGCTTAATCGCATCGGAATCTTTTAATAGATACCTTCATTTCTGGTAGTTTCGTAGTCTCTGCGGTTGAAGATCGCATGGTGTGCTGCTAGCCAGGCAGTGGGATTCGAAGGAAGGAAACTCATTTGCGACCATGTCGCCGTCGGAAATGCAAGCGGAGACACCCGCTACCTGTCCTGACTAGGAAGGAAATCCGGCCATGCCCCATTTTCTTCTTTAAGTCTTCCAATCTCCGTACAAAGGTACAGGTGAAGCTACAACACCTTTTGGTGGGGTTGTCCTCCCACATGAGGTCAACTGCAGGCTCAGTGTACTACGCCGCAGAGGCGCAGCCATGCTCCGCACTATAATGCTCACCCCTCGTCCGCTTTTCCTCTATAACATACTCTCAACATATACTTTACCTATCTTTTGGTGCCAACAAGTACTGTGTCGTTATGGAACGAGTTAGCGCAGATGTTCTCTACTACATTCTTCAGAAGGCATGCTCCCCGAGAAAAGTTAGTGTTTGCCTAGGTCGAGGACTGATAGGACGTCGTGGTTTAGATCTGGTCATTTGATCGACCCAGCATTCTCAACGCGACGCTTGTATGCAAAACTTGGCATCAAATAGCTCAACGTATACTAGAGGGCGACATCGACCACATCGTCCTAAGTCCAGGGTCGCACGCACGCAACGTTCCACTCTTCCAACGAATTGAGCATGACTTGCGATTCCAGCAACGGCTCCATCGCATTTGTGTCTCGGACGTCTATCGCTCAGGCTTTCTTCCAGTCCATCGAATCGAAACTTTTCCGGATTATCGGTTCCGAGATCTCAATCGTGGACAATACGGGTATCTAGAGCGTCGGAGCGACCTCACATGGGCACAGCTCAATCAACTCGCTGCTCTGATTCCAAAGCTGCCGCTTTCGAGCTTCACGTACGTGCCCAGCGCAGCGACGTCAATGCTCAGGATGGCTAATGCTTAAGCAGTTGGGCCGCCAAGCCCCGTGTTCCAGAGTGCATCCTTGACGCCTTACGCAGACATGCCGACTGCCGTGTACATTTACAGCTCCGGGCTGAGGATTTCGGAGATCGTAGTTCCGGGGACATCACCTTCCCTTCTATACAGACGCTGAAAAGTGTGTCGGGTTTGCGATCGATTGCGACACATTTAATGAGTCTCGGAGTAGTGGTGCCAGCTTGGGACGACGCTTCGAACGAGAATGGTATACTTCGATTGCTTGGAAAACTGATATCGGAATCACCGCTGAGAAGTCTTCAAATCC
Organism: Mytilinidion resinicola; assembly: GCF_010093595.1. Classification (NCBI taxonomy): domain Eukaryota; kingdom Fungi; phylum Ascomycota; class Dothideomycetes; order Mytilinidiales; family Mytilinidiaceae; genus Mytilinidion; species Mytilinidion resinicola. Next base: position 402,963 of record NW_022985451.1, on the reverse strand, counting down.
ATGCCGCAGGCAGAATCTATCCACGACACGAGTGGTCACCGCACGATGACGATGACTTTACTATCCTCACGGACTTCCGCTGGATGACTGATTCCTTCGATTCCGCTCGAGGTCCGCTACGGCTAAGAAAGCTAGGCCTTACCAATATGTGCATGTGCGGCCCTGACCAACAGACTCTACTTCATCTTGGAGAAGTTCAGCTTGGGAAGTGTATCTCCTGGAAGCATCTCCGGGACGTTCATTTCACCTGCCCAACTCTGCTCGGCGTTATTGCGTCCGAGGATGTCCAACTTCAAGCCTTGACACTTCGACTTGATACATCTTACCTCCAGGTAGACAAGTCATGCAGAAGGGAGCCTGACTTCGATAGTATTAGATCATTGCTGTTTTCGCAGTTTAACCTGGAATATCTTGAGCTTTGGAATGGCCTCCCGGTCATAGCTTCTGGTGACGAGGAGACCGACAAAGATCTGTTCAGCCACCTTGGCCGGTCCTTACGCTCTCTTACACTTCACGAGAATGAACCGGGTAATTTGGGCCCATCTCCCAGGTCTATCATCAGCGTGATGGCTTTGAGGTTACTAGGAGAGGCTTGCCCTCGTCTCCGTGACCTCGCTATTGATGTCCCTTATAAGGACGCTGAGGTAAGCGCGATTTTTTAAGATGTGTGGAAGCGCGTCAGATACCTGCAAACAAGGATGCACAGACCGTGACGAACACTATATCAGTTGTTTAGCGGTAGTATGGCTGACGATATAAAAAATACAGCTGCTCAAATACCTACACTGCGTCTCCAGATCGTTGTGGTTTATTAGAAACCTCGAGCTTCTTGTCGAACTGGAGAAATCCAACCAGAGTACTTTCCGAGAACCAGTCTCCGACCAAAGGTGCCGGCAAATTTGGAACGATCTTCGGTCGTCATCGTCCCGCCTTCGCCTAGAAAAGCTCACTGTGTCTGTTGGCGCGATATTTTCCAACGAACGAAACAACGATAGTGGCTCTATGACACGTTGGCAACGCAGATTCCTGGTGGAAGAAGAGAGGGCCTCAGATGAGAAAACCCAGGCTGTGGTCAAACGCCTAGAGCTGGAGGAGTTTGAAGAGCGTTTACGACATGACCTAAATGCGACGTACGGTTCAAGGACTCACCATACCTTACTATGCTTCAAAGACATTGCGGTAAAAGGCTCTCAAACCTGGATCCCACCTCCACGCAGTGACCTACTTGCGCAGAGTATGCGATCAGCCGATGGCCCTCCACGTCAAGTGTTATGTGTCAACGAACCTCCGACTACACATCCACTATTTGCGTTTAGACCAGATTTCTTGTTTGCAGCCATACCTCCTCCAACTCAACATTATCGACAGACAAGGAGAAGAAAACCCCAGGGAAAGCTGCGATCTTTGCTCCCGAAAGATGGCACTTCCTAGGCTGCACCTTAGCCAATTTTTCGACATTTCTGATTGATAGAGGCGATCGAGAAATGATAGTAATTTTTCGCGGTGTCAGGAGCATGGCTGCGGACATGGTGCAATGCCAATGATGAAGGATAGATATTGATCCGAATTTAAGCTTTCAATCTCCCAAATGCTTGTAGAGCTGTCGGAACACTTGGTATGAGATGCGGTTGTATCCATATCGTGATGATTTGTTGTCGTGATGATGGATGTTCAGTAGGTTCAAGATTGAAGACTCCACCATGTAGTCTGGCTTGTTACGGAGAAGCCGAGGGACTCCTGCACTTCGAAGATTCACTTTCTTTTCGGAGCAACCTTAGCACATCCCCAACTTCGCCACGATTAAATGTAGCGTCTAACCGTTCATTCCAAAACACTTATCTGCCAACTATCACTACTCGTTTTGCTGAAAAGAGTAGAATGGCGCAACCCCACACGTGATCAGTCAGAACGGCATAGTGTTGCCTAATCCGTCAACTTTTTCTTCAGATATTCAAGTTATCACATCAAAAGCTCAAGAATCTCAGTATTCTCGTGTTCCCCTTCAACTGCTCTCTTCAACCCGCGAAAATCACTCCAACCACCATGTCCTCAACACTCCCTCCCGCAAAGCAATCCTTAATCGAAAAGCTCACCGCAAACCAACTCCAACGCACCCCCCAACCTCAGCCCCTATACTACTTCAATGCGGGTACATGGCATGCAACAATCCTCAGCACCCATCAGAAATCCCCAAAACCATCCCCGCCACTATCCGATGTTGAAACCCCACCCTCACCGCCATCCCCCATCACCTCCCTCACCCTCCTAACATGGAACATCGACTTCATGGCCTCCCACGGCTCCGCCCGCCTCGCCTCCGCCCTAAACCACCTCTCAGCCCTCTTCTCCCCCCTCCCATCCACCACAGCCGTCCTCATCCTCCTCCAGGAAATGACAGCCTTGGATCTCAAGCAGCTCAGCGAAACGCCGTGGATCCGGGCCCATTTTGCGATGACGGACTGCACGCCAGCCACCTGGGACGGGAGCAGTTACGGCACTGTGACGCTAGTAGATCGGAGGGTGAAGATAGCGAGGGTGGCGCGGTTGAGGTTTGTGAGTGAGTATCAGAGGGATGGGTTGGGCGTTGATGTTGTGCTGCAAGCTCAACTAAAGGGGAAGAACGGGGAAGATGTGGATGTTGATAAGGTGGAAGAGAGGACGCTGCGGGCTGTCAACGTGCATCTAGACTCTATGGCTTCGAATCCGCCTATGCGGCCATTGCAGATGGCGGCGTTGGGAAGGTGGGTTAGGGATGGGGACTGTGTTGCTGGGATTGTGGCGGGGGATATGAATGCGAATCGCGAGTATGATCGTGCGTTACCGAAAGAGAATGGGTTCAAAGATGCTTATTTGGACCTCGGAGGTGTAGAGGGAGCAGTAGAGGGGATGACGTGGGGATATCAGAGTGAGGAGAACATGGCAAAGCGGTTTGGGCCGACGCGGCTGGATAAGGTGGTGTTCTGCGGCGAGGTGGGAGTCCAAAGCTTGGAGAGGATTGGAATGGGTGTCATGGTGGAGGATGAGGCTATCAAGGCAAAGATGAAAGCCGAGGAAGAGGTGGAATTTGTCACTGATCATTACGGTCTCAAGGCTGAGTTTTTGTTAAGAGAGGGGGTGGAAGTCGCGACGCAATCAGAAGAAGCGATTTTGGAGAGCTTGAGTGGTAAGATATAACTCCGATTGTTTATGCTGCCTATCCTGTCTACACGGTCGAAGATGACCGGACCATGGTATCCTTACTTATGCCCACTATAGGTCCACGCTTGCCCTTCATCGAGTCGGCATGAAAGCCCAGAAATGCTTATGCAGACCCTTCAAAGAACGGATAATCAATGTAGCCCGTGGCGTCTCCTCCATAGAATGTCGTTCGGTCATATGCATTCAATGGTAGACCCTCCCGGAGCCTCTTGGGCAGATCGGGGTTGGCGATGAACCAGCGACCGAAGATGATCGCGTCCGCACTATCCGCCTCAAGAGCTGGCGCAGCGTTGTCTCTGTTGAAACCACCGGCTGCGAGGAACTTGATACCGGCTTTGGCAAGAATACGTCGGAATGGGATGAGAGAGTTTTTGGTCTTGACCGTGGCTTCGGCTTCAACACCCTCAGCAGCGGAACTGTAGGATGCGAGGGCGTCCATTTTAGCTTGTTCGTCGAGAACCTCATCGAAGCGTGGTTCCACCCTAGCAAATTATCAGTCTAGTCATTTCATCACTTAATAGGAACACTTACATATGCACGTATGCCGGGCGCTGGTTCTCAGGCAGAGCTGCAATCTGTTCGCAAAGGTATTTCCAGTGCTCGTTGGGGTTGCTGTCTTTCGTGTCTTGGAAGTAGTTGTAGGGCGATAGACGGATACCGGTGCGGTCACCGCCAATGGCTTCGCTGACAGCTGCAATGACCTCGAGCGGGAATCGGCACCTGTTTTCCACTGAACCTCCGTATGCGTCGGTCCTGGTGTTTACATTGTCATGGAGAAACTGATCTAGAAGGTAGCCGTTGGCGCCGTGAATCTCCACCGCGTCGAAGCCAGCTTCATCCACAGCTCGCTTCGCAGCAGCAGCCCATTCCTTGGTTGTTGAGTGTATTTCCTCGATGGTCATAGGACGTGGGGGATTATCGGAGAACTTCGTTCCATCCAAAGCATCTCCTTCAAGGGGGATATCGCTCGAGCTAAAGGCTTGTGCGCCTGCCCGCCACGAGGAAGGCGAAGCCCGCCCAGTGTGCCACAATTGGGAGATCATGAAACCACCTTTCGCATGAACAGCATTCGTCACCCTCTTCCACCCTGCCAATTGGGAGGGCGTAAAGACGCCTGGCACACCAGGGTAGCCACTAGCCTTTCTAACCATCAGTAAACGCGGTTTTCAATGAATCGAAATCTAAACCCACATAATGATGTATATCAGTCGCCTCGGTGAGCTGTAGTCCTCCTTTGCTTGCGCGCTGACCGTAGTATTCCACCTGCAAGTCGCCAGGAACAAAGATGCCATCGCTCTCCTTGGTTGCTCGCATACGCGTCAAGGGTGCCTGGACAACGCGGTGCTCGAGGGACAAATGTCCAAACTTGAGCGGCTTGAACAGCGCCGAATCCGCCAAAGGCGTAAAAGCCGGGGGAGTAAGTGCTTTAGGCATAATGAACAGTCGTGCAAGAAAGCTGAGAAAGTGGAATTGAAAGAAGACGGAGTAGATCACACAAAAAATTCCAAACCCTTTGAGCAGCCGTGTTGGCACTCTTTACGTGCATGCAGTAGCACGTCACGTAGCGGCGCCATCCCGTCCGTTCTTTGGTGGAGGCCGTGTCTAGGCGGATGCAGGTTGACGGTGCGGCGAAGATGGGGTAGCAGAGGTGGTGGAAAGTGGGATGCCACCCGGCACTTAGCTTAAGTGGGCAGCTTGGTGCAGCAGATTGGATGCGCGACCAGCAGCAGTGGAAGCACCTGTGTCAGCACGACGAGGGGTCTCGACTGCGGTGGCGATAGGCACAAAGTCCATGTCGTGTTCGAGAGATGAGGATCTTTGAGAAATCAACACCAAGTCCACCGCACACAAGAGGTTGATGAAAGAGATGGAACTGCCCACCCCTCCAAAACCGCTGGCGGACCCACCGAGGGCATTGACGGCGGCCGAGTCGCTAACTCCTTTGATCGAGTCAACATACACCTCTCCCGACCTCAACTTCTACCTCAATGGCAAGAAAGTCATACTCTCCAACCCTAATCCGCACTGGACACTGCTTGATTACATCCGAGCCCAAAAGAGCCTAAAAGGAACGAAGTTGGGCTGCGGAGAGGGCGGATGTGGAGCCTGCACCGTCGTTCTCCAGGTCAAAGAGTCGCAGGATCAACGAAAGATCATCCATCTCGCCGTAAATGCCTGTCTGTTTCCTCTCGTCGGAATCGACGGTAAACATGTCATCACAGTGGAAGGAATTGGGAGTTTGGCGAACCCTCATCCCCTTCAAGAACGGATAGCAAAGATGCATGGATCGCAATGCGGCTTCTGCACCCCTGGCATCGTAATGTCCCTGTACGCCCTCGTCAGGAACTCCTACAATGTCGAAACCAAAAAATTCCATCTCTCTGCCCGAGACATTGAGCTGGAAGGCCACTTAGACGGAAACCTCTGCCGGTGCACCGGCTACAAGCCTATTCTCCAGGCCGCGAAGACCTTTATCACCGAGGACCTCAAAGGCCAGTTAGTAGAAGAGTCCACAGCTCTTAGTGACTCTGTTGAGGCGGTGGATATCACCGGCCTGGTTCAAGACGGAAGCAGAAAGCCTTCGAAAGGTTCTTGTGGAAGGCCGGGAGGCTGCTGCCGCGATACTCCTTCCGACGGTAGCTCCGCCGACAGCAAATCCGAGTGCAGCAGTCCATCGACAGAACCATCGTCATTGTCCGAGGAAGAGGGTATTCCGGCTAATATTGCAATCACGAAAGAGCCAGTACAGGACGCAGAAGTCAGTGGCACCACATATGCTCTGCCTCTCAAGTCTCGAGAAAACGATGTCAAAGATACCAGTAAGAGCCATCCCGAAGGCATCAAGACAGAGACCAGCCTCCAGGCTTCCACTTCAGGTTCAAAAAATGGAGTACCTCAAATCGAGTTCGCGGAGTATACTCCAGGCACTGAGCTTATATTCCCACCTGCTCTCTGGAGATACGAACCAAAACCTCTGTGCTACGGAAATGGCAGGAAGGTATGGTTCCGGCCAGTTACACTAGATCAGTTGACCCAGTTGAAGGGTGTGTACCCATCTGCGAAGCTTGTTGGAGGTGCGAGTGAAGTTCAGGTTGAGGTTCGATTTAAGAATTCTGATTATGCTGTGGCCGTGTATGTCTCAGATATCAAGGAACTCAAGCAAACCAAGCTACCATCCGTCAGTGCGCTAGAGACTGCCGAGGAGTTGCTCCTTTCTGCAAACACCCCATTGACGGAGGTGGAAAGGATGTGCAAGGATATCTACACAAAGCTAGGAAAGCGAGCAATGGTCTTGGAAGCACTCCGCAAGCAACTTCGCTACTTTGCTGGTCGTCAAATACGGAATGTCGCCTCACTAGCCGGAAATATTGCGACCGCATCACCAATTTCAGATGCCAACCCTGTTCTCCTCGCAGCTGGCGCTTCAGTTGTCGTGAGATCCCAGTCGATTGGGCTATCCGAAGTGCCTCTAAACAAGTTCTTCATCGCATATCGCACCACCAGTCTACCACCTGACGGAATAATTACCCACGTCAAAATACCAATACCTAAAGCTGGAGCTCGAGAAGTTCTAAAAGCGTACAAACAAGCCAAGAGGAAGGACGATGACATTGCAATAGTTACTGCTGGCTTCAAGGTACGATTGAATGAAGCAGGAGAAGTCGAAGACATCGTCCTGGCTTACGGTGGCATGGCTCCGAAGACGGTCGAATCTGTGAATTCGCAAGTAGCACTGCTTGGGAAGAGATGGTTCTCCTCTGAGACCCTGGAGCTTGGGCTTGATAATCTGACGAAAGATTTCGACTTGAGCTTTAGCGTCCCTGGCGGCATGGCTCATTACCGCAAGACTCTTGCCCTATCATTGTTTTTCCGCTTCTGGCACGAATCAGTCGCCGAGCTGACGCTGGGCAGCGTGGACAAAGATCTTATCGAAGAAATACATCGGGATATCTCAACCGGATTAAGAGACGACTACAACCCCAACGAACAACGGATAGTCGGGAAACAGATACCGCATCTTTCGGCTCTGAAGCAATGTACTGGTGAAGCTGAGTACATCGATGACATGCCACCTCAAGATCAGGAGCTATTCGGCGGCTTGGTAATGTCTTCCAAAGCACATGCCAAGCTACTGGATGTAGACTGGGAACCAGCACTCAAAATGCCAGGTGTGGTCGGGTACATCGATAAAGATAGCATACCAAAAGAAAAGAACGTCTTTGGTGCGATGGTAAAGGATGAGCCTTACTTCGCCGATGGTGAAGTACGTCACCATGGTCAGGTTATTGGTATGGTTTATGCAGAGACCGCATTGCAAGCACAGGCGGCAGCTCGGGCTGTCAAAGTCACTTACGAAGAGCTTCCCCCTATTCTTACCATCGATGAAGCAATAGAAGCCAACAGCTTTTTCAAACACAATAGAGCCCTGAAAAAGGGTGTCGCGGTTAACGGAAATATGAAAGAGGCCTTTGCCAAGTGTGATCGTATTTTCGAGGGCACGACAAGGATTGGTGGACAAGAGCATTTCTACCTTGAGACGAACGCCGCTCTCGTAATACCAGGGAGTGAAGATGAGTTTATGGAGGTGTGGTCTTCGACACAAAATACGTAAGATCGTTACTCCTTCGCTTCATTGAAAACTCAGACTGACCACCCATTAGCATGGAAACCCAAGAATTTGTCAGCCAAGTCCTAGGAGTCCCAAGCAGTCGAGTTAATTGCCGAGTAAAGAGAATGGGTGGGGCGTTTGGAGGGAAAGAGTCGCGAAGTGTTCCGTTCGCAGCCCTGCTAGCTATTGCAGCGAAGAAAGAACGTCGCCCGATGCGTATTATGCTAAACAGAGATGAAGATATGTTGCTCAGCGGTCAACGACATCCATGCCAAGCGAGATGGAAGATTGGTGTATCCAATGAGGGGAAGCTATTAGCCTTGGAGGCAGATCTATTCGACAACGCCGGTTTCTCTCAGGACATGAGCGGCGCGGTCATGGACAGATGCATCACACATTTCGATAACTGTTACGAGATCCCCGACGTTTACCTCAAAGGGAACGTCTGCAAGACCAATACCCACAGCAACACCGCTTTCCGAGGCTTCGGAGCCCCCCAGGGCATGTATTTCACCGAGTCGATCATGTACACCGTTTCAGAAGGGTTAGGTATTGATATCGATAGCCTTCGGCTGAGGAATCTCTACAAACCCGGGAACTGGACGCCTTTCTTTCAACAAATTGACGAAGACTGGCACGTGCCACTGCTACTCAAACAGCTTAGCAACTCGTCAAATTACGAGACTCGGAAGGCTGAGGTAGCTAAGTTTAACGCGACAAACAGGTGGAAAAAGCGGGGCATTTGTCTTGTTCCGACCAAATTTGGTCTTAGCTTCGCTACTGCCCTTCATCTCAACCAGGCTGGTGCATATATCAAGATATACGCTGATGGAAGCATCCTGCTGCACCATGGAGGTACGGAGATGGGCCAGGGGCTTTACACCAAGATGTGCCAAGTCGCAGCCCAGGAATTAGGCGTCACGGTCGATGCCATCTTCACGCAAGACACGCAGACCTACCAATCAGCAAACGCATCACCAACAGCCGCATCGTCAGGAAGTGACCTAAACGGCATGGCTGTGAAGAACGCCTGCGACATTCTCAACGAGCGTCTCCAGCCATATCGCGAGAAGTACGGACCTGGCGCGCCGATGAGCACCATTGCCCACGCCGCTTATATAGACCGAGTGAACCTTGCAGCTAACGGCTTTTGGAAAATGCCGACGATCGGATACCAGTGGGGAGACACGAATCATGAGACCGTTAAACCCATGTACTACTACTTCACGCAGGGTGCTGGCGTCACAGAAGTCGAGCTTGACGTGCTCACGGGAGACCATACCGTACTTCGGACCGATCTCATGATGGTTAGTTCCCAATTCCTGCTCACATGAACGTATGCTTACTTTGCTCTAGGACGTCGGCAATTCAATCAACCCGGCAATTGACTACGGCCAGATTGAGGGCGCGTTCGTGCAAGGTCAGGGCATGTTCACGATTGAGGAGTCGCTCTGGCTAAAATCAGGCGAGTTCGCGACTCGTGGTCCTGGCACATATAAGATCCCTGGATTTTCGGATATCCCGCAGGTCTTCAATGCCAGCATGTTGAGGTATGATAACGAGGGCAAACCGCTGTCGTGGAAGCATCTGCGAAGCATTCAGAGCAGCAAGGGCATCGGCGAGCCTCCGCTCTTCTTAGGATCTACGGTGTTCTTTGCGCTGAGGGAGGCTGTGAAGGCTGCCAGGCAAATGAATGGGGTGAAAGAGCCTCTAGCGCTGGATAGCCCCGCGACAGCGGAGAAGATGAGGCTCGCTGTGGCGGACGATTTGGCCAAGAGGGCCCAGGTGGTTCAGAAGGAGGGAGAAAGGAACTTTTTCGTTGCTGTTGCGTAAGGAAAGCTACCAGTTGAATCTATAATTCCATCAAATCAGACATTTTCAGATAAATAGCTCTATCTTATTGGTAGAAGTGGGAATCCACATCCAATTGCTCGATCCTGAAACGAACATTAGGAGAGGACATGCAGACTGCATAATCTAGAAGTAGGTGCCGAGAACAGACGCATAGAATGTTCGATCGAAATAGGTGCTGGCATAGAGCAAACTAACTGGTCGATAACTATACTTTTGTAGCTTACAAAGTATCGGAAAGCAATCCGAATTTACTCAATCCAGCAACAATACAAAATACCAATCTTGACTAGCACGTAAAATCTCTCCTTCCCGTCTAGGCATGTGGACGCGCTGCGGACCCTTGTGTGCGGCTAGAAATCTATCCCCTCACGTGACTCGTGATTCGTTGATATAGATCGGTCTTTTCCTCCCGATTCAAAGATCGGAAGCGACTTGCCGCCCACAAGACCAATCACCATCGGCGACACGCCGTCGCTGTGACTTGCACAGCGGACATGGCCGCCGGCAGCTCCCCCACTCTTGCCCTTGGCTTGCCTCTTTGGAGCATCCGTCGGCGACGGCATGGGCAGCCCTTCCCACGATGTGCCAATCCCAGACCCCGTCTCGGCGCGTGAAGGGCGCGACGGGGCACAACAACACAGCACAGAGGACAGGTACCTTGCATCTACTCGCTGCCGGTCCGATTTTAACGGCTGGCAGCGTGGAAGCGTGATAAGCGCATCCAGAAGCCCGCCGCGTAGGGCGGATATGTCCTCCACCATGGTCCCTCATCCCACCATCTACCTGGACCCTCCACCTTCTTGCTGCCGCTGCACAGCTTCCCCTCAACAGCAGTCCTCTTTCCTGCCAGCTTCTGCTGCACCGACTGTCAATGGCTGAGCCACATTCTACACGTCCGCAGCGCAAACGCACCGTGACGGTGGGCGGGGATGGAGCGCCACTGAGGAAGTTTGCTTGTGCGTTTGAGGGGTGCGGGAGGAGCTTCACGAGGTCGGAGCACTTGCAGAGGCATCTGCTGAATCACACAGCTGGTGAGAATACTTGCGAGAGGTGCAGTGCGCATTTTAAGCGGAAGGACTTGTTGGGTGAGTCTGCCGTTCTCTAGCCTGCCGTCCTTGCTTTTTCTCTCCATTCTTGAGAGTGGGACGTCATTTTCAGGGTCTTCATCTTTCTCAGGGTCCAATTCGATCCCCTTTTCTACTTCATTTTCGTTCTGCATGTGAACTTGGTAGTGGTGATTTTGATTGAGTAAGACGGTGCTGTTGGACTTGTCCGCCACCATCACTGCTATGCGGGGCTTTGCACGTGCATGGACTACGGGCTGGCCTAGCATCGCTCCCCATCTTTGCGCTCCTGCTGATGCATCCTAGAGAGACATATGAGCCGTCACCGCCAGAAGGATGCCGAGGCCGGTGCACCGGGCTCGGGCGTCCTCAACACTAGGAAACGGATGTGGAAGGATGCCGATGGAAACATTGTGACCAAACGTCCACATTCTAGCCGACAGCAACATCAGCAGCAGCTACAGCAGCAGCGGGACCAAAGCCAACAACTGTCTAGTGAGCACTCTTCCTCCGAGGCTCTGTTCGAAATCCACACCGGCCCTAATCGCCAAGGCGGCGTTCCTATATCACCTCCCATCTCCACTAGCAACTCTTATGGTCGGTCCTTTTCAGACGACCAGGACGCTCACGCTTCAAATGACGATCTATGGAGCCTGAATCCATTCAACATCAACGCCACCATAGAGCCTGCAGATATCTATCAACAACCGGTCGAAGGTCGTTTTTGGTCTTCTGACCTCGCTGCTCCTTTAGACCAAGGCCCAGACGATAATGTACCCTACGATGACATCTTCAACCCAGACACAGGTATTTCTACCTTTCCCAGTTTATATCGAGGCTGGTATGCGGATGTCTTGTCGTATGACGCCGGCTTACTCTCATAAAAGCAAGCTCTTTTAATATGCCATTCACCACCATGAGTAATTACAACTGGCTGTTTGATGTTGATCTGTCATCCCGTCAAAACCAAGTGGAACCCTCCAGTCTCATGCAAGACGCTTTTGGCCCTTCTCAATTGCCCGTCGACGTTTCGAGTGGACAGTCCATTCAGGATTATTCTCCCTCGGCCCCACCAGAACCGACTGCAGCCCAAAGTGAGCTTGATGCTATTAAAGACAATAGTTCACTGTCAGCAAACCAATCTGAGCGCTCTTATACTGCGGCAAATGGTCCCATAATCTCTCCCCCTTTTACAGACTTTCATTCTCGATCTAATTATAGTTACGACGGACTCCCACAGCTTTCCACCTCTACAAAGTTGATTTCATCAACAATGATAGGAGCTATGCACAGTTCTAAAAAAGAACAAGGGTCGCAGCCTACGAAGGCACTGGTTACTACGCCTTTTGACCTAGAACGTCCCATGTCAATGCTCCAACGCTCTCGAAGCCTTCCAGTCATCGATGAGGTTGCGCGGGCTCAAATACTCGATCTCATCGACGCCTCTCGGCCTGTCACACCTGATTCATCTTTCATAACCAGGGATCACCCCCTTTTATCTCTGTCTTCATTGCAGACTTACTGCGACCTGTACTTTACGCGATTCAATACCGCATATCCTCTGATACACCAGGCGACATTCGATGCATCCCACGTCGAGACGCTCCTACTGATATCGGTCCTCCTAGTTGGCGCAACATACTGCGAGAAAGATGCACATCAACTAGCGGTACGTCTCCTACTCAAATTGCGACGTCTTTAGGCTGACATATCCAGGTTTGCATTCATGACGTCTTGCGCCCTCAGATCTTTGCAAACGTTGGTTTTACTGCTCGACCTGAGTTGTGGGTCTTGCAAACTATATTGCTCGTGGAATGTTTTGGCAAAAGCCGAGCTGGGCAAAAGCAGCATGACATGTCGCATCTATTTCATGGATTGCTCATTAATCTTATCCGGAGGAGCGACTGCCAATCCATAAGACCACCGGCTACTGAAGAAGGCTCGGATGATTTGGAGGATGACTGGCTTATTTGGGCCGAAGCTGAGCAAAAGAAGAGGTAAGACTCTGATTATGATCTAGCTTGGAGCAGTGGCTAATCTGGACTAGGCTGGCTTACCTCTGCTTCATGTGGGATACACAGCATGCGGTATTGTTCTGCCAATCGCTTTGCATGTCAGCATTCGAGCTTCGTTCAACACTACCCTGCGATCAATCAGTTTGGGAGGCAGACTCCGCAGAACAATGGGATCAACTGCGGCGTCGACAGAAGGCACCGCTACTATTCTTGACTTGCCTCAAGGCTTATCTTACTCCCGGCGGCAACCCGCAGCCCAGGCATATGAACGCTCTCTCGCGAATTCTTTTATTACATGGTCTTATGTCCGTATCCTGGGATATGCGACGCAGGGACCAGACTTCTCTTGGTCAGTCTTCCGCATCCAATCCGTCAAATCCATCCACTAATAAGTCCAGGTCTCACCGATAACGAATCGCCTTTCGGCAACTGGAAAATACGCATGGCGAACTCCTATGACACGTGGAAAGCAGACTTCGACTCCTATTGCCTGAACTACACGTCCCAGATCTCCCCCGCAGACCTCGACATCCGAAAAGAATTCGCCGCCTTCACCACCGCCAACAACGCCATCTACCACTCCGCCCACATCATCCTCAACGCTGAGTTCCTCGACCTGCAGATATACGCTGGTGCTCGCCATATCCTAGGCCGCCCCGTAGCTCGCCCCGACTACGTCCGCTCCCAGCGTGTCGTCAAGCGCTGGGCAACGGGCGAGAATGGTGGCGTAGGCCGTGACGCAGCGAAAGCAGCGTGGCACGCCGCCTGGGTTGTCCGCGACGGTGTCATGAACCTCGAGGGCTTTGACGCCATGGGTCTCTTCCATTTCCCTTGGTGTCTGTACCTCGCCACTGTCACTTGCTGGGCCTTTTACCACGCGCGCCCCGCGGGCGCGAACCCAAGCGAGGCTGGATCGGGTGAGCGTGCTGCCAGTGAAGACGGCGACGACGATGACGATGAGATTATCTGGGATGCGAAGGCCGAGATGAACGCGCTAATCAGTGGGATGACGAGCGTGCCTGCGGAGGTGCTGGCGGGGCTTGGGCTGAGTGGGCGCAAGAGGACGAGCGGGCTGACCGCTGTGGTTGCGCGGCATTTGAGTAAGGTGAGGTGGGCGGTTGTGCATGATGGAATGATGGTGCTTCGGGGGTTGGTGCCGTGGAGGCTGGTAAGTCAGTATGAAGGGCTTGCATAGGGGACCTCGAAGGGAAGTCAAAAGATACGAGTTACGAATGGATGGCTTATGAGTTGGGATTCGTTCATGTTGTATATGGGCTTTGGCCGCTGGTTTGATATACTTGGGTGTATTCGAGGGTATGATTAGGTTGGCAAACGACGAAATTGCAGCAACGATTTACGTTTCATGTATAAAGCCGGTGGGATCGGGGTAGATTTCGTGTGTGTCTAGCAAGGTCGCTCCAACCAGGCCCTCATTCTCGTCGTCGGGTATGTGACATCTCAAAGCAGATGTTTTGCAATCTCCGGAGGCGCCTTCAGCTCGTGAGTACGTTCCCAATCCCCATTTTCTCCCAGGCCAATAACGAATCTGTGTCATAGGCATGCAGAAACAGTATCCCAACCGTCCAATTCATCATACACCTCTGCCCTCAAGCCAACCCACTCCAAGCACCCCAGCCACTCGCCAACCTCCCCAAACCCCGTCTCCTATATCCCCTCCCACGTCCAAGCTCCCGCCCAAGCCGCCACTCAACCGCATCGCGTAGCGTTGTCGCGAAGTTCTACCCATCACGTCAGCTCAACATCCCCAATATTGCCCCCTCCCCGTACTCACCCGCCCTCTCCTCAACGTATCACGCCATATCCTCGGATCCAGATCAAGCTCTTCTTCGTTTGGCAGGCCTTGCAGCGGCCGTGACTCCGCTTGAACAGCCGTCCGCACGCTGGGCACGGCCATTGGTGCCGCATGCAGTAGTGGCGGACGCAGTGGGGTGGGATGATCTTCGACTTGATGCACGAGCCGTGGCCGTGGGCTTTGCCGAGGCCGCGCAACGGGCAGGTATGCGTGGCTGTGGCCATTTTGGGGGTATGTTGGGGGGTTGTGTGGGTGTATGATGGTCGGCGGCTGAGGGGTTAGAGGCGAGGTGGTGAAGAAGGGGAGGGTGAAGGGGAGGGGAAGGACTTACGAGAGAGGTTGTAGTTGTGGAGGCGGTTGCGGAGGTGATGTGGTGGGCGTTGCGAGTGAGTGGTTGCTGTGAGGTCATTGAGGTGCGGTTTAGACGGGGGGAAGAGCTGATTCAGGCGGCAGAGGTCCTTCACATGGTTCACATGGCGTTTACCATCGCGAGCCGCCTCCTGCCGCGGTGGGACCGGCACGCGTACTCGGCCGCGGGCATGTCGGCGCCGGTGGAGCTGATGTATCCGCATCTACAACGGCTGTCACATTCCAGGTTCCCTACGATGGTGTATGGTCAATTGTACACTACACGTGGAGGAAAGCGGTATACAGGGAAGAAGTCAAGAGAGGGAATGTAAGTGAGACGAGGCTAGACGGGCAGAGACTGACAAGGCGGAGGGTGAGGAATATGAGGAAGACACGCAGGCTATGTATTCTTCTCCCACGGAGAGACTGTAGAAGTTTGTACAATCCTCAATCCAAGACTTGCAGACTGCTGGCGTGAGAATCTCTCTGCTTGCTCATCTTCGTATTGACAAATCCTTCCTGTGTACGCTCTCTTGCCACTGTCACAAGGGCTTCAACACACTTTCATTGATCTGAACGGGAGAGGTCCTCACCATTTTGAACTACCGGTAAACTCGCTGAGGCATCTCAGACGGTGGCAGATAGATGTCACCACTTGACATACATATCACTTTGTATCACTGTATGAGATAGTCAATGCGCAGTATTTGGGGTATTGTGTTTATTGTGGGCGGTGATCTACATATGTAGACCACCAAGGGGGGTTCTTAGTACACGCCTTTCGCAATGTACTAACTTGTATCAGTTTCAACCAGGTACAGGCTGACTAGCACCGTCTACGTCCACGCCGAGACTGTCTTAGCGCCATATCTGCTCTAGAGCCCGATCATGTTGAACTCCGGGTCCTTGTCGAACAAGTATTACTCGTAGTACTTGCTCTTCTTCTTTTCCTTCTTGACAGCCTCCTTAGCTTGGGGAACCTTACCTGCGGCACAGCTGGCGTCCATCTGCGCCCTTTTAGCGCACTTGGGGCAAGGCTCCGTCTTCAGATGAAAGTAATTCGTGTGGACGGGGCAAAGCTTCTGGTGATTGAGGCACATGCTTCCAATCCGATTGCATGGTCCCGCGCCCGTATCGTGAGCGGGACAGTGATGCTTGGTGGTACCCTTCACAAGGTTAGGCATCTTGTGGATGTAGTTGGAAGGGGTATGTGGAAATGAAGGTGTTTGTGGTGGTGATATGCAGAAAGTTGCAGATGAGGCGAAGTGAACGCTATTGTACACTACTTGATGGCGCTGGCATGTGTAGTGAATGCGCTGTTATAGTACAACAGTCCGTACACTTGTTTACCGCTACATGAGGATCTTCGTAGTATTCTCAGCGTTCGAAATAAAAGAGAAGTACGGCATTTTGCACAACTAGCAAACTGACGGAGCAACCCCAGACAGTGTCAACAGGGTGTAAGTAGATTGGAAATGTATGCACCGTCCCAGGTTTCTATAAGTACGTTGAAGTCCCACAGGCTGTGGCGGGAAAGTGTAGCGTTATCTCTTGCAAGGAACCGTATAGGCCTTAGCTAGTCGCTATTAGATACTTTAGTCTGCTTTAAGTGCTTGCAACGCCTCTTGTATCCTAGCTATAAGAGCACTAGAGTCAGTAGATGTATCCATCATGGTATTTCAAGCTTATTAGTTCGAATAGGCTCACCGTTTATTAGTCGCGGGGTCATTATTTGTCAATCAAATATACAAACAAGATTGCTCTTCTTGACAGGAGACCCCATAAGAGCAATATCATGCTGCGTTATCAAGTAACAGACGAAGCGACCATCTCCGTTGAGAAGAAAGGAGTTGATTAGTCAGCATTCATACTCAGATCGCCTATGATATCGCCGCGTTTCGCTATGTCGCTGATCACTCAAATATTCCGGTCCCAAAGATCCACGCTTTTGACCTTACCAGCAACAACGCTCTCGGAAAGCCCTACTCCCTTCAAGATCGCCTCCCCGGCCGTTGTCTTATCGACGCTTGGGACGAATTCAACCACACTCAGAAGTTATCTCTTGTCCGAGCTATGGGTATAGCACTGCTTGAAATGCAGTCGGTGACGAACCCATGCGCCGGTATTGTTGGTCCCAAGTATACGAGCACCAAGCGGAGCTTCTTTGGGCTGCGCAAAGCCAATCCTGAGATTCTCCAATTCGAAGTTCCTCGACGCGAGACACGAACCGGAGAGCCGACCACCCCACCCGCAAAGCCTCAATCTACCCTCGAGCTTCGTCTTACGCAATTTCAACGATTCTGTGATTGGGAGAATGCGCACTGGGGAGAAGCTGATCCTCTTTGGGACAACCTCAAGGAGATTGCTCAGAAGATGGGTGACATGGGTCTGTTCGAAGACCAAGGCTTCTACTTCTGCCACATGGATCTCCATGCACGCAACATTCTTGTCCAGGTCATCGACGATACCACTGTCGAGATCAGCGGCATCCTTGATTGGGACAGCGGCGTCTTCGGCCCCAAGTTCTTGAGCTGCGCACCGCTAATGTGGCTCTGGCTTCCCGAAGACGTTGATCACGAGGACGAGACTCTAGCTGAAGATGACCCTGAGGATCCTGAGACATTAGAACTCAAGGAAGCTTTCGAAGAGATCGTTGGTCGGGATTTCCTTCGCTATGCCTACAAGCCGGAATATATCATTGCCCGACGAGTTATGGTCGCGGCTATGAGTGGTATGTTCCAGTCTGCAGATCTAGACGCTGTTGAGAAGATCGTTCAAGACTGGGAGGAGCTTCATCCATCTGGTAAGGAAGACTCTGACTCAGATGCTGATACTGATGAAGATGAAAACTCTCTTGAAGATGATGAGTAATGCTCATCGTGGAAGGCTAGCCTTGTAAAGGCTCACTACTTGTTCTTTGATACCACTCTGTCATACTGATAGGTGGATACTTGATTGTATCTGTTGTTAGCTCCTTGTAAGCTAGTAGACTAGCGTTGCTATTCGCGGTTAGAACGCCAGTTTATTTCCCGTAAACCACTCGTGTTCATGATTACAATGAACCTTCCAAACAATGAAAAACTTCAGAAAAGTATATCTTCGTTTCCACTCTCAACAACGTGATGCACGCCACTAATTTCTCTTTAAACCACAGAGCATCGGCAGCAAACAAGGTGCATACAGCCCAGACTCTAGGGCACGAGAGCTTGGGAATTGTTGAGGTCACAGCCGTTGAAAACGAGGAAGATCGCGTGCGCTTAACATTCACCCGCCTGGGCCAGGTGGCAGAGCAATCATTGTGCTGGCTAACTTTTTGCGAATACAAAAATCACGAGGTCATCCTTCATCGCCTTCGTTACATTGAACAACCTCTCCACCACCACAGCAATCATCAATCTCTCCTTCCCACTGTCCAGGTTGCACCTGCATCCTGCCAACAAAGTGTCACACACGACCTCACCAAGACAACCAACCCCAGACATGTCGCCCCCCATCGCACACCCCGCCTCTATCCGCTTAGTCCCTTCAGAAGACGCGACCGACTTGGAACCCCTCAAGAACAATATTGACATGGACACTCGTCTTATCAGCGAGGACGCTGAAGAGGCTACTGAAGGCGGCGTCGATGCTGGCGGCGACAACTCCGATGATTGCTCTGTGGATTCGAACACCTCAACCGCCGTGCACGAACACGAGCCCTTCGAGACCTTCAAGGATCGCGTCCTCCTGCTTTGTCGCGCAGTCTGGCCTGAGGACAAACCGGAGGCATTCGAGATCAGCCGGATGGAAGGTGGCTCTTTCAATCGCATCATCGGCATAACCCATATCCATCCACAAGCAAAGCTCCATCATCAAATCTTACGCCACTTGAAGAAGTGGATCTGTGGACTTGGGCCCGCTCTATCAACGAAGAAGCGACAGCCTTCGCAGCACATCATCCGTATTCCGCGCTATGAAACGGCTTGGATGGAACAAGAGATCGCGATGATCCGCTTTCTCGACAAACATACTCGCATACCCGTCCCGTCGATTCGCTTTTTCGACTTCACCTCCAACAATCCACTTGGTCAGCGCTACTGCATCCAACCCCGCCTCCCCGGAGCGAACGCGATGCTGGCTTACCCGAAACTCAACATCCAGCAGAAAGTGTCTTTCGCATCAGAGTACGGGAAGGCTTTGGCCGGGATGCAAGCGAAGACCTACTCATGTGCAGGTATTCTAGATCCCAAGGGTACCCGGGGCGACTTTGAGCAGGTGCCAATGCATCAATTCGACGTTCCCCCTCGAGACTTCCACGGTCGTTTCGGCGATTTTTCCGATTGTCCTGGACCACCAGCTGTTCCACAGACGACATTGGACTTCTTGTTATCGATGTTTAAGCGTCAGAGGACTTTCGATCTCAAACACAACCGGATTTATCTGAATCCCTGGGAGGAACTCACGAAAGTCGCACATGCCATGAACGACATAGGCCTCTTCGACGACAACAAATACTACGTCACCCATATGGATCTCGAGCCTCGCAATCTTCTTGTCCATGTCAAAGATGACGGCACTGCTACCCTGGGAGGCATCTTGGATTGGGACAGTGGCGTCTTCGCTCCCCGATGGATGGGCTGCAAACCGCCATCTTGGCTCCGGGACTGGCAATATGATGATGACGAGGACGAACTCAAGGCCAACAAAACTCCTGTGGACCCCGGAATGCAAGAGGTGAAGTACAAGTTCGAAGAAGCTATTGGTCAAGATTGGCTTCGCTACGCTTACACTCCAGAATACCGCATAGCGCGAAATGTGTGTCTTCTTGCGCTTCGAGGGACGAATGACTCCGACGCTTACCGCCTAGTTGATTCTACTATCGAAGAGTGGGAGAAGCTGCACCCTTTCCCAGATGTCACGGACGAGGTGGAGGACGAGATGGAGGTCGGGGAGGAGAGTTCTTCGGACGAGGATTCGGATCCTAGTCCAAGTCAAGGACCGGATGTTGAACCCTCTTCTATTCTGTAGGTCGTTGGAACTCCTTGCTGAGCTAAATGGCCCAAAGGGTAGGAGGCCTGAGCATAGAACCGGTTGCTCGGGTTGTGTGTTGATTTCATGTCGCATGGCGTTTCCGGACCTGAGGATATACCCATTCTGTCTGCGAGGCTGTGGACACCTTGAAGATCACATGTTGCTAAAAAGAGGCAGTAATAAACAGGAACCTGAACCTCCTGTCTAAGGTCCGTCCCTATGTAGCGAGAAACCCCCCGTGCCGAGAATTTGTTTTTCTTCAGACATCTCAAGTCTTTCCTTATAAGCCTATAAAGTCATAGCCAATATAATAATATTCTTTAGGCATTTCTCCTTAGGAGGCGAGTTTACAATAAGAAAAATACGACGATCTTGGTCATGCTGTCGATCGTTCCGTTCACGGCGTCCAGGACCAAATTAGCTTTACACCCCTGCTCCACCACAACTATCAACATATTTTCAGATTTCGGAGACTTAGGACGATAGTCCTATTAAAGAAAAATATATTTTAAAGCATTAAAAATGCGTAACACTTAAAAAAGCATGCACTTTAAAGTTTCTCCGTGCAAGAGAGGGCTTAGTGTCTTAGCGCATAGATTTAGTACGCTTATATAGTAGAGTATTATATATTTAGCTAACTATATTAGGACGAGCCTAATTATCACCCCCCTTTTTACTAGATATTACCCCCTTTTTTACTATATATTAACCCCCTTTAGATTTAGCCTAGCTCCGGCCTATATTAATATTATTCCGCTAACTATATTTACTTGCTTACCGCTTATATAAATTGGAAAAAATATATTTACTTTATCTATTCTACCTAGTCTAGAAGCGGAAAGCTTCTAAATAGCTACCTTTTAATTACTAATTAAAAAAAACGCCGTATATACTATTATACTAAGGTTTTATACCTAAAAATCCTTATTTACTATAAATAGCCTTTTTTTTAGGAGTAAATAAAGGGCTATTTTTAAGGGCTAGTTAACTATTAGAAACTAAGTAAGTAAAGCCCTAGGTTATTATTAGGGTGCCTACTTATCCGGCGGAGAAATCTAGTATTATATTAGTAAATTAAAAACTATTATTAAATATAATTATAGCCTAAGTAATAGTTTAACTAGTAGAATAAAGTTATTATATACCGGAGGTAGGCTAAATCTAAAAAGGCGTAATATATAGTAAAAAAAGGGGTAATAATTAGGCTTATTTTTATATTATATTTTTTACCCTTACTTATTATTATAATACTGTTTTGCTCTAGCCGGTAAATAGGGGTATAAATACGGGTTTTAGTATTTTAGCCACGATTACGCTATAAACTAAGGTATATAATTTACTACTATACTAAATAGTACTTCTATTAAAGTTTAGAGCCTATAAAGGTATAGCCGGTGCAGGTTAGCTATTTTTCCTATCTATTATAGTAATATTCTATGCTAAATTGTTTTTATTACTATTATTATTATTATTATTATTATTATTAGGTTCTATTAGGCCGATTTAGCTCCTATTAGGGTTTATATAGCAGTGCTATCTAGGTTTTATTTATAAAGGGAAACCGTTCGCTCTATAGCGGTTAGGTAAAAACCTTATTTTCTATAGTATATAACGCCTTACGTTCCTTTTATTTCTACGCGGCTATAGGGGACGCGTGGCAGCTTTATAAGTATTACTATAGAGTAAGCTATTTTAATATATTTTCTAGGATTAATCCGGTGTCCGTAGGCCCTAGGTTTTAGGGTTATACGGTGTCTAGAAGGTTAGTAAGGTCCGGGGTCCGCGTTAGGGCGCGCGTGCCCTTACTATACGCGTGTGCCCTTTTTTTTAAAAGCTAAGGTATTAAATTAAAGGATAATAGGAAATTAGAAGGGTTGCTCTATTACAGGCGTGTTTATAGTTATATAATATACGTGTATATATATAGTTCTATTTTTAGGGCGTAGCTATATAAATCGGCTGGCTATATAGCTAGCTTTTCTATTACTATCTTTCTAGCTATAAAAAGGTAGGGTAGAAGGTTTATTTAGTATAGAAACTATTATAAAACGGCCTTATTTCCCTTATAGTTTTTATATAGCTATATATATATTTTTATTCTAGCCTTAAAAAATATATTACCTTTACTATTATAGTGTTATTTATAGTATATACCTATAGGAGTATATAGGCGAAAGGTAATTAGGCACTTTTATATAGTGTAGGTATACGTTAAGCCCTATATATTCTATTTATAAAAGCGTAATAATTAAGCTTTCTACTTTTATAAGCTTATAGTATTTAGTTACCTAATTTTTATTCTATTTTATATTAAGAGCCGGCGTAGAAAAGCCTTTTTATTTCTTTTTATAGGCCTTCTATTTATTCCTCTACTTTTCCTTATATACTTTCTATATTACTTTTTATTTTAAAAGCTTATATAAGTTATTTAACTACTTTTTATACTTTAAGGCTAGTACTATAGCCTTAACCGCGAGCCTCTTTAGTATATTACGCCGGCTCGGCTTATATTTAGGCGTTTTCCTAGGCTTATAGTATTTTTTAATAGTATTTCTAATAGTATAGTATATAGTTTTAATATGCTCTTTAGCCTAGCCTGCGCGCGTGTAGTCTATATACGCTACTATAAGTTCCTCTAGCTTAAGCCTTAGAAAAGGGTAAAAGGTTTTATATTTAAGCGTTTTAATATCTATTATTTTATACGCCCCTGTAATAGTATAAAGGAAGTAGTTCTAGGCTATTTTAAGTTATTTAATCTTTACTTTACTAATTTATTCCTTTATACTTAGTATTAGAAACTAGGTAGTACACCTATATATAAAAACCGGCCTAATAACTACTAAGTATTAATACTATTAGCTATATAAAGGCTTCTATTTATACTATAGCCTTTTCTTTTATAATATATATATATAGGCCCTATTTAAGTTTAAAGTCTACCTAGACTTTAAGTATATAAAGCTTTATAATTAGGCCCTTTATAAAGCTTTAGATATTTACTATAGCCTTTATATTTACTATATTTAAACGGCGCCTTATAAAGTATATAAGGTAATACTTATCTAGGGCAAATACTATACTATGCTTTTTTGCCTACTCTATATACTATATATACGCACTTTTAATTACCCTATAGTTTTTTTCCGTGCTTTTACTAAATATAAAAATATTAGTATTATTTATAAACCTATAGGCTATTATATTACCTTTTTATAGTGCCGGCAGGAGTATACTTATAAAAAATAAGAAGAGGATTAGTAAAAGTAAGAATTTTTATAGTATACCTATATTAACCGGAATAGTTTTAGTAATATATCTTCTAATAAAAAGTTTTATAGTTTAGTTTTATAGGAATAATTCTATAAATTAGACTATTTATTCCGGTATATATTAGATCTATAGGTTATATATTATTCTTTTATAAAATACTTTATTAAAGGCCTTTAAAATATCTAGGCTAAAAAAAAAGGTAATAAAGTAAGAGTTGCCCTTCTATATAGTTTATATTTATTCTGTAAAAAGTTCTAGTACTATTTATATAGATTATTCGGGCCTTATACCTATTTAGCTTAGTAGGAATATACTTTTCTCTTCTGCTATTTTAGATAGTTTTCGTGCTATAATACGTTTAAGCAGCTTACCTATTATTTCTAGCAGCGTAATTAGCCTATATAACTTTACTATATTATAGAATACTTTCTAAGGCTTATATAGTACTATAGTAATTAATTTTTTATATAGCTATAGATAGTACCCTATATATATATACCTGGTAAAAAACCTAGCTAGTATTAGTACTAGCTATATTTCGTATTTTTTAAGAATTCTATTAGTTATTTTTATAATACCTAGGGCTTTATCCGGGGCTATTTTTATTAGTGCGGAAAGGATATTTTCTACTATAATATTTTATAAGGACTTATATAGCTCTAGGTATTAGTATTCTTTAATATTAAAAAGGTTTACCTCTATAAAAGGTAGGAAAAACTATTCTATAAGTATTTAGGCTTTAGTTTTATTATTTATATAAAGCGTTGTATTATTAGGCTATAAAAAAGGGGGGAATTAAGGCGGTGGCTATAGTTTCTTTCTAATAGTTCTGCCCTATTTAGCTAGCTTCTATACGCTTTTTAAATTTAATATAATTTTATCTACTATATAGTGCTATACTTTTATACTTTTTTTATATATAGCCCTTTTTTTTCTATTATACTATACTCTATATAAAATCTAGTCCTCTACTATTTTTAATAAGCGCTAGGTTTTATAGGCCCGCCTTATTTCCTATACTTTTTTAGTATACTTTATTAACTATATAGGTAATACTTATTTTAATAGCTTTATAAGTAATATAGTTTTGTCTATTATAGCTTATATATACTTATATAGGCGGTATGCAAATATATTAAGATTTTCCTCCGTTTCCTATAGGTTATTCTAAGTTTCTAGCTTATTTAGCCGTATTACTAGGTTTTTTTATACTTTTTTCTATACTATATTCTTCTATAGCCTATACTATAGGGGTTTAGCTGCCTTTAGTAGTAAAATATTAAACTTTATATATATAGGCCGGTAATTAAAGTTATAGTTCTATTTTTTTTATACTATAAAGGAAATTATTTATTCTATTAGCTACCCTATTATAAATATAAGGTTAGTTATAGACTATAATATTTCTTTTACCTATATTTCTAGCCTTTCCTTTATAACTAGGTTTATACCTGCTTTACGCGTAATATAGAGGAGCTTCTTTACTTACTTCTTAATTTATATAACTTAAACTTTTTCCTATAGCAGATAGTATAGGTTTATATCTTCGATAAGAATATATTCCGCTTTAGTATTATTTAGCAGTAGGAGTAGTTCCTATATAATACTATTAGGGTTTAGGTTATAGATATTATAAATATAGATCCTTTCTCCCTCTATATAAAAGGAAAAAGTGTTAAGATTTAGTAAGTAGTATATAACCGACTACTTATTAATATCTAGTTATTTATTAATATATATATAGGCTCTTATATATTCCTTTTCTATATATAGTAGATAGTATAACTTTGTTATATACGTTGTATATACTATATACCCCTGCCCCTACCTATATAGGTTCCTTTACAGTTTTTATATAGCTAGTACTATAGGTTGCAGGCTAGCGTTCTCCGCCTTTTTAAGGAACTCCTTCTAAGTTATTAAGTTCTTGTAGACGTTATACTGTATAATAGTAAGGTTGTTCGGTCGTTCTAATATTGGCTTATCTCGGTGTCCTCTTGTTGTTTCTTGGCTTGCCCGTTGTCTACCTGGGTCCTTTGCTCAGCGTGGATCTGTTAGTTGGCTAGGTCGTCTTATAATAATGGTATTTGAACCTCTCCGCTTGATGTTAGCCAATCGCCTCCGCCGTACGTGGTTTATATAGCTAGCTGTAATAATGCTTCCGGCAGCGTAGCTAATCGGTTGGGTTGCGTAAATTGGGCGGGCTGCGTTCCACTTCCGATTCTAAATGCCTTGTTGATGGCGGGCTGGTCCTTGTCCGCTGTGAGCACCTCCTTCGGAGCACCTTCTTCGGCCGCCCAGGTCCGGGTCTCTTTAAGGGTGCAGGTACAGTAGAAGCCGTGGATGCCATAGAGTCTATAGAGGAGGGCTCCTCTGCTTATATCTCGAACTCCCCTGTATGTTGCACCCTCTTCTTTAGAGCTATCTTCCTTGCATGCTGTTGTTTATTGTGTGACTGCGCTTGGAACATATATAGTTCGTTGCGCTCTGCGGCGTATTAGCGTGGTGTTGTCCATTTCTTATTAAGGGCCCTTTGCTAGGCCCCCTTTCGAACAGTGCATTCGGCACTGTATAACGGGTGGTTTCTGTTGCAGTTTGCGCATTTCTTGATGGTCTTGTCCGGGCACACTCTCGTGTTGTGCTCGCCTGCGCACACTGCGCATTTGACGTTCTTTTTGCAGTACCTCGCGACGTGCCTGTAGCCTTGGCAGTTGAAGCACTGCGTGGCTGCAAATCCTGCCTTGTACCTTAAGGCGTCGAGTACATAGCCTCCCCAAGCGATGCCGTTGTTAATGGCGTTGTTCGCCATTGCTTCTGTTCGTACGCCTACGATGGCCGAGCTTGCACGCCGTGCTGGGTTTGCCCGCGCCGCGGCAATAGCACTCAGGTTGAAATTGATGTGAACTCTGATTTCTATAGACGTCTAGCTAGTTGTATATATACTAGGGGAAGGAAGGGGGCCACCCCCAGGGTGGCGCGCTAGTAAGTTCAGATGAGCCCTGCACAGCTGAGGCTTCAGCTCGGTTCTCTACAGCTGAGATTTCAGCTGGGTTCTCTACAGCTGATGTTCGGAGAGTAGCTTTCTGGCATATGAGTTGTTGATCCTAGGTTGTAGTGCTGCAACCTGAGTATAGCTGCCTTGTTCTTCTATATGATCTTGTTGATTGTGAGTCCTGGGTTATGGGTTGCGTTGTTTTCCATTACATCCTTCCGTAGACTCGGGTTGTCGAGGTCCATCTCCTTAGGCACGCCGTGTACTTTAATAAGCACTGTAGGCGTGCGTATAGTGGCGGAGGAGCCTAGGACAAGAACCTAATCCTTCTTCTTTAGGAGGGCGTCTTTCGATAGCTTATCCGCGACAATTGCCTTGATATTACTACTTTGTAGCTTCCTAATGCCACTAATCTTTGTGGTTTCCGGCTCTCCCGCCGCTTGTAGCTTTTTTGTGATATGGTCGTTCGTGTGTGTCGCGTTAGCCGCTCGCTGGGCGTCGTTTTCGATGTGGATGTTGATTTCGTGGAGGTTGTTTGTTGCATCCTGTCCGATTCTCGCGTCCTGTCCAATTCGTATAGCTTGCCCGATTTGCATTGCCATCGGGGCCTTCGCTGCTGCAGCTGCGTATGTCTTGTTTCCTTGAGCTTTCAGCTCGCTAATGCTCTTCCTTGTGTCCTTCATCTCCTTCATCAGTTCCTCCCATGGCGCGTCCTTCCGTTCGTCCATGGTTCTTTGTATACAGTGGAGTCCTTCCTTGGCATCCGTGAGTCCGAAGAACGCGTTGTTGATGCACGCGACTATGGCCTGGAGGAAATCCATGCTAATGGCATCAAGGGGCTGACTCCGTAGGGCGCTTTGTATTTGTTGTACTTCGTTGAGTGCGCTTACGACGCTTCCGTACGTGTCGAGGAGGGGCTTTTGGTTGTATTGTTGTTGTGGGTGTTGTTGTGGGTGTTGTTGTTGTTGTTGTTGCGAGTGCAATCTAAGGTTAGGGGTCGCGGGAAAGATTTGACCTACTGCGACACCACCGCCACTGCCCGGAGGGCTTTGTGATTGCGTACGATTGCTCTGAGTGCCTTGAGGAGCCCATTGGGACTCCCTTTGGCTTCGATTTCCAACGGCTTGTTGGGACGACTGCATCGTGTTTTTTATTTTTATTACCATTACATATTGCATAGGCGTGCTGACGCAGCTTAATTAGTTCCGTGTTTGCACTAGCTTGCTTTTACAAGATAAAATTAAGATTAAAGTCGGCCAGTGCTATATGTCCGACCCCTTTTTGCTACACATCCGATGCCGTATTTCTACGTGTACGACCCCCTCCCCTGTAGCCCCTTCACCGCGTTCTGATTGGCTCGGAGGGCTCGGAGCTTCCTCCGGGCATTCACTCTTACGTGCATCTGCACGTGCATCCTTTCCGTTCCGTGCATCCTTTCCGTTTTGTGTAGACTTACCGTTTTGTATAGCTTCACGTATAGCTTCACATATAGCTTCATATATAGCTTTATATACGGCTGAGGCATGCATTTACTTAAGCTACATATTATACAGTACCTACGTGCCTAGGAGTATGCCCAAACCCTCAATTTCGCACTATATATAGGCCTTCTCTCCATCGCACCTGGCCTACAAGCACCTACATAAAATCCTTATCTACAAGCTCCTCTGCGTACTCATTAAATTCCTCATCAGCCGCCTCACGAGCTGCCTCAGGAGGCTGCTGCGGGCCTGTTGACTGCACTGTACTTCCTGCAACAGGCTGTAAATCCCGTACCTGCGCTTCTAGCTGCGTAATATTTTGCTCAAGGTCTGCCTCGATATTCGTACGTCACTTCTTTGTAGGACATCCTGATGTTAAGTTCTTACTAAGCGACTTCATCTTTGCTCCGGAGTAGTCGGCCCGATAAGCGAGCCAATAATAACGCGGTAAAGTGGTTACAGGGGGGAGGTCGTACGCGTAGCAAAAGGACATCGTACAGGTAGCAAAAAGGGGTCGGACACATAGCACTGGCCTTAAAATCTAATCTCTAATCTCCATCTGCCACTTATTTAGAGCTTCAAGCGAAGACTCTGTGCTAGGATGCTGAGGGCCAAGAACCTGCTTCTGTAGCTGAACGCACCTTTACTCAGGTTGCAGCACTACAACCTAGGATCAACAACTCATATGCCAGAAAGCTACTCTCCGAACATCAGCTGTAGAGAACCCAGCTGAAATCTCA
>NW_022985451.1:374104-374324 GCF_010093595.1 Mytilinidion resinicola | reverse complement strand
AACTAGCTAGACGTCTATAGAAATCAGAGTTCACATCAATTTCAACCTGAGTCCTTTCCATTAATAAGATGGCCTCTCCGTTCCGGTTTTGGGACTTCCACGTATGTGCCAAGTTGGCCATGCTGGTCAGCGTGGAAGGATGCTCGGCCCCAAGCACCCTCGAGCTCGTCTCCATCACTTGCACAAACAGCTCTTCGGCCTCGTTCCACCGCCCTTGATT